>NC_048231.1:37499143-37536219 GCF_002007445.2 Ailuropoda melanoleuca
CCCCCCCCCCCCCCGCGGCAAGTCGGGGAGAGGGTCCGCGAGGTTTTGTAGGTGGTTCTTAACCCTTTACGTTTGGGGAAGGTTTTCTTTTTTTTTTTAAAGTGTTTGTCTCTGCAGATAGGTCTGTTAGTTGCACAGCTGGGGACACTGTCACTAAATTAATAAAATCGAGTATTTTGTCTTTGCTCACTTTTTGGTGGGTAGTAGGCGATCAACATACTTTCCCCGCGAAGAGAAAGATTCTAGAAAGCCAGAGAGAATAAGTAGGGCAAAAGGGACTTACCTACATGTTTAAGTCTTCTCTTTTTTACTTCATAATTATAGAAAGCTGGTTTTTTTAATGTCAGTGTTCTGTTACTTTATTCATATGCTGTCTAGTTTGCCGGGATAGTAAATAGACTTGAGAGTGATCCTGCAGTGGCTAGTTAATCTAGTATTTGGGATGACTACACTTAGTTCTAAGTTTAAGTTGTAGAACCCCCCCCCTCCCCGTCCCCCCCCCCCCAATTACGGTAAGGCTGTTAAATCAGTTGTTAGGATGAAGCCTCAAAGTGTCTTGACCTTTGAGTATTAAAGGATCGTTAACGATTGAGAGAAACAGATGAAGTACAAGGTGAAAAGGCTGGACTGGAAGGCTAGTCTTGTTCTATCTACTGAAAGCCCCTGACGAGATGACTAACGTTGGATGCATCTAGGACTCTGAGAGGACTGAGCAAAGGCATCCGAGTTGCTGCCACAATTGAATAGCAAGTGTTAACAGGCGCTGCTGTTCTCGATTTCAGAGTCCTTAAGCAAGTCTGAGTAGTTTTTTAATAACAAGCATATGTTTAAATGAAACCTTTCTACCTATTTCATGGTCATCAGAGTATCTTCTGTAGAATTGAATAGCATGCACACTGATCGTGTTGGAACCAGAAGTTATGTCTTTCTATTAATATGCAGAATAAGAGAGGGGCAAGTTGGGTGTTGAGTTTTGCTGAATTCAGGATACCATCTGAAAGTAGATATTGATATAACGATAAATTAACCACATAAAACTAAATTTACTTTTTCTCATGGTAAAGACATGTTGGTTTTACAGAAACTTAGTAAACCAGGGTGTTTTATATATTTTGCATTTGATCTTAACAAATAGCTTGCCTACTTCTTTATACCCAGAAAACTTGGTAATGGAGGCTTTGCTTGATGAAGTGAAGTGTATCGAGTCAACCAGTCGGGAGAAGGTCTGAGGGGCCTGACTAATGGGAGTTAATTTACAATTAAGTCAGCATTTAAAAGTCATTACTTCCCCTGTGCAAGTGGCTGCTTACGGAGTTGCACAGTTTGGGGTTATTTTAATGCCCATTTCTATGCAGAGTTAGTTGTCTGGTGCATTACAGAGTAATCTGTGCCTAAAGGTAGTTATAAATATTTGATGGCAATAACATAGTAAGGCCTGTTTCCTCAGACATGTTTTGTGGTGAACTATCCCTCTTCCTTGTCCTTGTGGTTTGGAATTACTACCAAAGAGAAGCTAAATAGTTTGTGATTAACTACGCATGCCCCAAGTTCAAATTCTGAATGTAGTGGAATCTTAGGAACTGAAATAAGGAGATCATTGATAATAGGTGAAGAAATGAAAGCAGGTGAATTGTTAGGCTGAATCTCTCCATGTGTGTGTTGACTCCGGAAGGCAGTATGCTCAGTGCTTTCACAGACTCAGTCTTGTCTGATCCCAGGCGAGGAGTTTGAACGCCACTGTGGTTTCACTAAAACAGTCCTTTGGGTGGGAATGAGCTGTGAGGTGATAGTTTTGCCTAAGTCCTAGCTTAGTTACCTGAAGCCCTTACCAAAAAAAAAAAAATTGTACACAGGGTATTCTTAGGGCTCAAGTTACTTGTGAGTACCTCTAGGCTAAAAAAAAAAACTTAGTGGGATCCAGCATGTTTGTGGAAACCAAATCTTTGGGTTTTATGGGTTTCTTTTGCTTGTATGCCATCTCGCTCTAATTGCCCACAGAGTACAGCAGTCTGTGTGATTGGGATCTCTTTAATGGAATAACAACGGCACAGGAATCTAGCGGTTCTATACCAGACTAGTTTTAGATCTGGAATGATCCTTAGAGATCTGCTTTTTTCTTTTCCCTTTTTTAAATGATGTCATTCACATAGATGAAGTTCATTGGCCTCTGCCGTATTCACCAGGTTGTGTGGGCACCGTGGCCAGCTAATTCCACAACATTTTCATCATCTCAAAAAGAAACCCCATACCCATGAGCAGTCACTCCCCATTTGCCCTCTCCCTCCAGCCCCTGGCCACCACTGATCTACTTTGTGTTTCTCTGGATTTGCCCATTCTGGACATGTCATTTAAATGGAATCATAACAATCTGTGGTCTGTGTGTCTGGCTGAGCCCGTGTTCAAGGTTCATCCACATTGCAGAGTATACTTTATTCCTTTAAGGCTGGATAAGATTCTGTAGTGTAGGCACTAGAGCAGGACCTGCTTGTTTCTGCACAGGAGAAGATGAAGGCTCAGTGAGGCTGGCATTTTTTGGTGCTTCATCACACTTCAGTTGTGTCTTAAACATGCTTAAATCACTGTTTTAAGGTCCTTGTTTATTTTTGGGATTTTTTTCCTGGCATATGATTAATGAATATTTCCATGTTGCCAAATGTAGGGCACAGTCTCATACGTACATTTGTCCTTTGATTGTCATCAGTATTGTGTAGGAGTGACATCTATTTTATAGAGCTTACTGTAAACTAAAGCACTTAATCATGACCAAGTAGGGAAGTTCATGTTAAAAGCTGAGTATTTAAAACAGTTAGGGCTTTTTTTTATTTTAGAGAGACAGAGAGTGCCCCCACCTTGGGGGGGGGTGGCAGGGAGAGGGAAAGAGAGACTCTCAAGCAGACTCTCCCACTGAGCATGGAGCCTGACACGTGGGGCTTTATCTGGGGCTCAAGCTCACAACCCTGAGATCATGACCTGAGCTGAAATCAAGAGTTGAATGCTTAACTGACTCAGCCACTCAGGTGCCCCTAAAACATTTCATTTTGAGAGAAACGTAAGAAAGCTTTAAAATCTTGAGGTTTCAGGTTTTTAAAAATTGTGACCTTCACTCAAGGCTGTTGGTATTTTACTTATCTTTTGTTAGACCAAATATAGAAGTGCTTTATGCTGGATTGAGCAAAACATCTAAGACCAGAAAACCATTGATATTAAAATCAGCAAAGTGAAAGAAAGTTGAAAAGTATTCAGTTGTTTCTCAGTTCTTTATATTCAGAAAGTTCAAGTTTGCTAGAAGTTACTAGTCCCGACCACTTGCCACTCCTCTGCGGGTCTTCCCCCTCCTCCTCCTTTACCTGTTTATCCTTGACTAGAGATGCCGGGCACGTAAAATTCCACCGAGCCAAGCCACAGAAGCACCCCCAGAGTGATCTTGTCAAGCCTGTGACCTACATAGGGCAGTCTAAGTCACAGATCCTGATTCCTGACCCAGTCGTCCTGGAAGTTGGCTTGCTGATACAGCCTCTGTGCTGTCAGACTCTCCACTCCAGGTTGTTCACCTCTCCTCTTCCCTCCCCACTGGCAACAGCTGACTCCCCCTAGTGGGAAAGGAAAAATCCCTACCAGGAAAAGGTCAGGGCTCCTGACCTACCTATAGTTAGCATTTTAGGCTTTGAGAGAGAAAAAATAAAATAATAACTTTAAAAATGTATGCTAGACTCCTAGTGTTTGTTTACCAACAGTTTCCTGTTTTTTTGTTGTTGTTAAAGTCTGCTTAGTAAGCTGGGTTTGTTTTAAGGCTCAGAAGTTTAGGAGTCTGTAACAGGTTATAAGTAAAAACAATGACAGAAGGAACATTTCTTGAGGTCTGCATTCCTGTGTTAACCCCTGATCTGCTCTTCCCAGGGGACTGTTCTGTGAACTCTGCTCTTCTTCCCATAGGAGGAGTACGTGAAAGTGAAAACTTGTTATAATTTTTAAATCTGAATATTTACCAGTGGGTTGTATTCTCTAGTATTGTTGGGTAAACATTCAAACCTTGGATTTGTAAAATTTGGCAACTGAAACGCTACCTGGAGGTTGACAGTAACATCAATTTGATTACTGTTAGCAGAATATCAGGAAGGTGTGTGGAGGTTCTGGAAGTTAGTTGACCGTACCGTATAAGTTTGTACCTTCCTGTGTGTGGCAGACTTACAGTACATGAGAGAACTTTTTCCCATTCCCAAGTACCTTGTGTTAGTGGGTCCCATTCTGTTTAATTTTGTGTTTAATTATCAATAACAACAAGCCCAGTGGTTTCTGGGAATCATGTTAGTAACAGCATCGAATTTCCAATTTAGACGGGGCGCCTGGGTGGCACAGCGGTTAAGCGTCTTCCTTCGGCTCAGGGCGTGATCCCGGCGTTATGGGATCGAGCCCCACATCAGGCTCCTCCGCTTTGAGCCTGCTTCTTCCTCTCCCACTCCCCCTGCTTGTGTTCCCTCTCTCGCTGGCTGTCTCTATCTCTGTCAAATAAATAAATAAAATCTTTAAAAAAAAATTTCCACTTTAGAGGGCACTGACCAAAGTATCTTGCCTTGGAATATCTTAACTTCTGACCTTTTTTCTTTGTAAAATGACTTCCTTTAGAAAAAGAAATTCTACTCCTTCCCGAACCTCCTACATGACCGTGGGAAGCAGTATACTCACTTTCTTAAAGCAGAACTCTTAAATTTTAACATGACCTGGTGAATGAGTTATTAGGAACTCTTCAGTAAAATTCTTAATAACCATTGGATGCCTTGGTGTTACACAGTGGTCTCAGATAGGATTAAACATGAGGACAATGTAAATGGTTGTGAAGGACTTTTTTTTCTCGCGTAAGTGGTTTCCCTTAAATATAAGAAGTGTGGAGAAGGGAAGGAGGCCGCCATTGCTGTGCTGGAGACTGTTCTGTTGGAGCCCAGACCCTGTCTCTTCTAGCAGAGTCACAGATTTCAGTAGAATTTTGAGTATTTCACAGGTGATCACACTCTTGAAAACACCCTGAAGTGTCTTTATCTTTTTGCAGTTCTCAACTCAATCCTCTTTCCTTCTTTTCCTTTTGTCTTCTAGCTCCTAAGCACCCAGAAACTTTGAGGGAGAGAAGCTGCTGCTCCTTCTCCAAATTGACAATTGGCTTTTAATTTCTTACTTTGTTGGTAACTCAGTTGTAGTTTGTACTAATACATGATTCCTGTATTAAATAGATGTTACAGATTCTTTTTTTTTTTTTTTTAAGATTATTTGAGAGAGAGAGCATGGGGGGGTGGCCAGAGGGAGAGAGACTCTGAAGCGGACTCAGCGCTAGATCTCACTACACCAAGCTCATGACCTGAGCAGAAACTAGGAGTCGGATAGTTAAGCAGGTGGGCCACCCAGACACCTCGATTTTTATAGTTTCTTAAAGAGGACTACATACAGACTTCTGGATTTCACATCTGGGGATCTAGGCACACACTCTTACCTTCCTGAATTTTCTAAGACTTCTATCAGATGGCTTCAGTTCTCTGCTTAAAAACCCCCTCTAACACAACAGTGTGAATATACTTAATGTCACTGAACTGTAGACTTTAAAATGGTAAATACTGTGTTTTGTGTTTTCACATACACACATCCTGCTGATGTCTCATCACATTAAGTAAAATCTGAACTTATCATGAGGCCACACATGATTTGGCCCCTGCTTTCCTTTCCTCTTTCCTCCTTCCACTCACTTTGTGCTCCAGCCTTACCAGCCCTCTTTCCATTTCTTGAGCTTGTTTCTTTGCTCTAACTTCTGCTTCCAGTGCAGTGACCCCAGATGTTCACATTCTCGTGCTGCCTTGTTCACAACTCCGCTCTCAAGAGGTCTTCCCTGGTCCTCCACTCTCTCTCTGTCTCCTAACCCTGTTTTATTCTCTTTGTAACATTGTCTGAAATTATCCTGCTTTTTTTCCTTTTAACCTGCTTCTCTTTGCTTCCTCTACAGTAAGTTTTGGGCCTCTAACTGTCAGTCTTAGGATGGCACTAGGCACATAGAAGATTCTCGGTCCGTACCGAGTGAATGAGCACATGGAAATTACGCAGTGAGGCAGAATCACGGCCTAGAGACCAGACTACCATCCTCCTCTCTGACCACATAGGTGGAGAAGAAGTATGAAGGGTGAGGAGAGGGTGTGCAGGAGTGTTCCCTTTTTAGGAAGGGCATGGACTACACAGTCAATCCTAGTTTCAAATCCTAGATCTGCCACTTAACTGTGCTTCACATACATGACTTGTCATTTCTGAGGCTTATTTCTTAAACCAAACACATGGGATTAGTGTCTTTGAGGTTTTGTTTGTGTTGAGGAATAGGACAGTTGCTGGCATGAAGCAGGTACTCAGTAAATGATACTATCTCATCTTAAGGTCTCTCTTGGTGCAGAAACGTGGAAACAGCCTCTGACTGATTTCTGCCTGTTGCTTAGCAATGAATCTCAAATAGTTAGCTCTCCCCCGTTTCCCTGCGAAGGTTTGGGTGATGGCAATGGTGAGTCGATGATGTCGTTTTTGCCATAAGTCGCCTAGAAAGGTCAGACTGCAGCTGATGGCCTGAGATGAAAAGTACGGGGGAACAAAATCTAGCCAACCCATATAAGTAAGTAAGTAGGTAAATAAATATGTTAATTGTTGAAAATAGAACATCAGGATCACAGAAAAAAAGGAAGATTAGGGTCAACCCTCATGGGCTTCCTGGCAGTTGAGATAAAAAAGGAAAGCGTGCTACTGATAACTGATTCTAGCTAACATGAGAAAAACTTGTTGAGAAATCAAGCTTTTTCTGAGGACTGAATTCTTAAGTAAACTGCTTATATATGAAGAGGACCACCGAGTCACAGTGCAGATTCCAGCTGGTGTGGTGTTTGGAATTTCACGCAGTGTGTTGGAACAGCCAAAGACTTAAAATGTAACCTAATTGAAGGCGACTCAGAATTTTCCATGTTCTTTACATGCTTACTATCCTTTAACAAAAGTTGAGCATTCTTTCACAACCATTAAGCGAAGGACCTGCTATTCCCCTTAAGCCCAGGAGGGTGGGGAAAGTGGAACAAAGGTGTTCTGGCTCATTCCTCCCTGTGTTCCCAGACGCAGTGGCTGCCATTTATAGCATTCTCTGGATTCAGCCATACCGCTGGTCTTCTCTTTTTTAAGAAATGAAGAAGCCAAGCAAGGGTCAGTGACAGGAGTGAAAGGCCTCTTGAAGGAAGGAGGTCTGGGCTTTGGAAAGCAGAGTGGATGGGGTGGGGGTGAGAGGTGGGCAGAGGGGAAGGTGTAGTTGTAGTTACCTTATACCTTTTCTCCCACGTTGAGTAACTTGGCCAGAGGGCCGCTCTGGTAGGAGTGGGGAAGGCAAGTCAGACCACTTTTTTAAACCTCCTCATGGACCTGTAGAGTGTTTCCAGCCTTTCCTTTTAGTTCCTTAATCCTATCTTTTTTAAAAACATATATTTTGAGTCTTTATTCAAAGATTATTTACTTATTTAAAGTGCAGTCTACACCCCCCCCCCCAATATGGGGCGCAAGCTCATGGCCCTGAATCAAGAGTCGCATGTTCTGCCGACTGAGCCAGCCAGGTGCCCCATTACTATCTTTTTGACCAGAGATTATTTTGAGTCTCTTTGCTTTGCCTCTCCAACTAGGATGAGAGTGATGACAGCTTCAGTAATATAAAAGTAAACTGAATAGTTGAGAGATGGGGATAGGACAAGGGCGTATTTATACAGGAGCCCTCCCTCCCTTAATCTGTGGGGGTGCATTCCAAGACTCCCAGTAGAGGCCTGAAACCACATCCACTTAAAACAACTATGGGGGTCACCTGGGGGCTCAGTCGGTTAAGCTTCTGCCTTCCGCTCAGGTCATGATCCCGGGGTCCTGGGACTGACCCTGGGTCAGGCTCCCTGCTCCGTGGAGAGAGTGCTTCTCCTCTCTCTGCTCCTATTCCTCCCTCTCAAATGAATAAAATCTTAAAAAAAAAAAAAACACAAAAAAACCTTAACCACTGATTAACAGTAACTAATAATAGAAGAGTTATAACCATATGCTGTAATAAAAGTTATGTGGATGTGTTTTCTCTCTTCAAATATCTTATGGTGCTGCACCCACCCCTGTGCTGGTGTGAGATGGTGAAGCGCATATGTGAGGAGACCAGTGAGGGCAAGGACCTCCAGCAAGCGCGGGCGGTAGTGGGAGGCTGCCCTTGGCCCTGTGACTGTCCCTCAGAGAGGGGGTCCTCTGCCTTCGAACTATTGAATACAAAGTGTGTGCCCCCGTTACAGGTGGTACGGGCTAGACTGTGTTTTCTCCTGTCTTCCATCTGAGGCCGTTTTACTTTGGTGTGGTTGTCATAGTTCATTGTCTGTAGCCAGTGTTCGTGAGTCCTGGAAGCACCTGATCAGATTCGATTAGAGGTTCTCCTTAAGACATGTTCTCCTGCCACACTGCCCCCACCCCCTCTGAATCAGTGACCTGTATTCTCAGCTTTTTCCAATTTGGAATTCTGAAATTTGGTTTTAATTGCTGTTGTCCAGTTGTGCTCTGGTAATCATAATCATAAACTTAAGCTCAACTACTTGTAGAAACTCATTGCAGTGAAACTTCTTGTGTGGGTTAACCCTGTCTCCCTAAAACAGTGGAGAGAACTAGCTAAGTCCTGCCTTCAAGGAAAACTCCAGAGAGGCATATGTATGTGCAACAGTCTTTTTATATTTGTAGCAATTTTTAAAGGAGATTTAGATATTTTGCTTCACGAACATGCTTTGCCTAGATGTGTATTCCATATTACCCCATTGCCAGTAGGCATACATATTTGACATTCAGAGCAGATCAATGAACACCTTCTTCCCCTTCTTCCCCGTCTACGCAGCAGATCTGTTTCAGTAGCAATTATGAAGTGAAAAGAATAAAATAATGGCCAGTGCAGACAGTGGGAATTTTATTTGAACATATATCAGAAAAACAAGTTTTAATAAAACTGTACAAAGAGAAAAAATAATACATTTCCCTAATATTTTTTGAACTAAGGGGGAAACTTATATGGACATATGGCCTGTAAATGTAATAAAAATATTAGAGCATCATAAGTTCACACTTTCAAAAACTTCCAAAGGTTTTCCTTTGCAAAAATCAGATTAAATGGCCAAAAAAATAGCAGACATTGACATTCTTTGATTTGTTGCTTTAGTGTGCATCCAGTTCTTAGTGAAAATGAGATGGGATGCCTAGGTGGCTCAGTTGGTTGAATGTCCAACTCTTCAGCTTAGGTCTTGATATCAGGGTCGTGAGATCAAGCCCTAATCGGGCTCCATGCTGAGTGTGGAGCCTACGAAAGAAAGAAAGAGAGGAAGGAAGAAAGAAAGGAAGGAAGGAAGAAAAGAAAGAAAAAAGGAGAGAAGGAAGGAAAAGAAAGAATGAGGCAAACATTGTCTTTGATTTCTCCAACTATAAAACTGAACATCTTTTGTCATTTCTCAAGCAGCTTTTTTCAAGATATGATTTTTTTTTCTGTATAAATAGTTTATTTCCTGACATTGTGTTGTTGAATAGTTAATGACCCTTTTGATGATTTCTGTGTGCTGGCCTTCAAAGAGTTTACCAAATGAACTTTCGTGTCATGCACTGTTTATTAAGGAATAAGTAACAAACGTGGTAATGCGAAGTTTAAATATATATTATGAAAGCACATAGCAGTTACCTAGAAAGACCCAACAAAAGATTTTTTAAGGCAAGAATACTGTCTCACAGACATTGTTCAGAAGTGCAGGTGAATAGCGGTCTTCAAAAACAGATTGTCTTTAATCAGTTTGATTGTGGTTTTAACATTATGTACAGACCATGTGGTTATTGTCTATACTCGGGGCCGACTTTCACTTGGCAAGTCACTGAGTACAATTCTCATGAGACAAAGCTAGTTTTGCATCTGGACATACCCCTTTGGTCTCCTTCGCAGTCTTCCTCATTCACTCTGCGTTGGAGTTACCCAAGTGTTCGTTCTGAACCTTGTCCTCTCTGTCTATATATTTTTTTTCAGTAGATGTTATTTATTTCTCTGGCTTTAAACGCAGGCCACGTGCCAGTGATGTCCATATATTTCTCTTCAATCTCCATTTCTTTTGTCACCCCATTTGCATACCCAAGTACTTCCTTGAGGTCTGTCCACTAGGTGTCTCCCAGACGCCTCAAATTAAAACGGAACTCCAGGTCCTCTGCTGCATGTTGTCTCTTCCCCCATCATTCTCCAGCTTGGCTCATGACCTCCTCCCAGAAATGGAAACCAGAAACTTAGAAGGCATGCTTAACATCCTTTTCCACCCACCTTACCCCCCACTCATCTGATTCATTACCCAGACTTGCGTAGTCCTCCTCCAAATTAAAACTCGAATCTCACCTGTTTTAAAGACAGGTGGTTGTCTCTTTTGGAAGTAAATCCCATTATTGGGTAATCCCACAGAAATTTTTCCTTGTTTCCCGTAGAAAAATCTCCACTGTAGTTTAAATCCTAGTTTCTAAATAAAATTCCATCACACAGGTAGAAGGTCAGTAAGCTTTTTCTGTAAAGGTCTAGATAGTAATGTTTTAGGTTTTGTAGGCCAACTTAAAGCACCTAATCAGCTCCAGTGTCACTGTAACAGAAAAGTAGGTAACATGTAAACAAACAAGCATGGCTGTGTTTCAGTAAAACTGTTTCTAAAAATAAGTGGCATATGTGCACACCATTATCCATACCATTACCCAAGTAGCCAGAAGGTGGAAGCAGCTCATGTGGCCATCAGTAGATGAGTGGGTAAACAAGATGTGGTATGCCTGTACAAGAATAGGATTCAGCCATGAAAAAGAATGAAATTTTGTACACCCTACGATGTGGGTAGACCTTGAAAACATGCTCAGTGAAGTCAGCCAGACACAGAATGACGATTACTGTTTGATTCCATTTATAGAAGGTACCTAGAGCAGGCAAATTCGTAGAAACAGGAAATAGAATAGAGGTTTACCAGGGGAGCAGGGGCAGGGGCAGTTGTTGTGTGATGGGTACCAAGTTTCTGTTGGGGATGATGAAGTCTCAGGTATAGATAGTGGTGATGGTTACACAGCATTGTGAATTTACTTGATTCCACTGAATTGCACATTCACAGATGGTTAAATGATAAATACTATGTTCGTCTATTTAATCAAAAAGTTTTTAAACAATAGAAAGAAGGGCCACCTGGGTGGCTCCATCGGTTGAGTGTCCAGCTCATGATTTCGGCTCAGGTCATGCTCTCAGGTGATGAGATCTAGTCCCATGTTGGCTCTGTGCTGGGTGTGGAGCCGGCTTGAGATTCTCTCTCTCTCTCAATAAAAAAATAATAGGAAACCGTGAAGGTGGTGGGGAGATGGTTGGTAGCCTGGGTCCAGCTCACTGGCTGTACTTGGGGATCGTAAAACTTGTCAGTCTCTACTTAGACTCACTCCATACGTGTATTAATAGTTCTTGTGATGTTAATGACTGTTCTCTGGGTGCTTGGCGATGCTGAATGTTGGAACTAAGAACTGAGTCTCAAGCCTCAGGAAGCATTTCCTCATTTGACATGTGTCCCCCAAAATTCATAAGTTAAAGTCCCAATCCCTAACGTGGTGGTATTTGGAAGTGGGGCCTTTGGGAACTAATTGGGTTATGAGGGTGGAGCCCTCCTGGTGGGATTAGTGCCCTTTTATACAAAGAGGAGACAGAGAGATGATCCATCTCTCCGCCATGTGAGGGCACAGCCAGAAAGTTCTGTTGACAAGCCAGGAAGAGCGCCTTTACCAGGAGCTGAATTGGTCGGCACCTTAGTCTCTCCAACTGTGAGGAATAAGTTCCCCAGTCTGTGGTCTTTTTGTTAGAGCAGCCCGAACTAAGATGGCTTTTTTCACTAGAATCTAAGTTCTGTGAGGGCAGAGACTTTGTTTTGTTCCGGCGCCTTGGAGCAGTGCCGGGCACGTCGGAGGCCCTCAGGTGGCGTGTGCCGCGCTGTGCGACGAGTGTGACTTAGCCCGCGGTTCCCTGGGCCTGGAGTCGAGACGCCCTCTCATCAGGAGCTTCCTCGGAGCAGCCCTGATGCCCAGCCTTGCTGGCACTGCTCTCAGGCGTACGACAGGTCGGGGAGGATAGGTAGCTTCCTGGCCCGCCGTGCATTTCCGTGGCACCTGAAAGTCCGCATGTGTCGTCGCCCCTGGGTGGGAAGATTGGAGGGTGAGGGACTTGCCACAGCCCCAAGAAAAAGAATCCGGTTTCGGGCCGAGTCCTAGCTTTCTGACACCGCTCTTGTCCTTCGTGAAGGCATCTGGCTGTGTTCTCTGTAGGCTGCTGCATCGGCGAAGAGGTTACCCGGGATGTATTGTTGAGATCGTTCTGGTTCCACGCTGGAGGTGGCTGGCTTCATAGCCAAGGCCCGGGGTCCCAGAGTGAGGCTTCCTGCCTCATGTCGGCCCCTCACTGACCAGTTAGCCAGGTCGCCCTGAGCAACTTACAGAGCCTCTCTGGGCCTCAGCTTCTCCCGTGAGGAGTGAACTTGCTCATTTGCCCTCTTCTGGGGTGATGTGCACAGGGATGGAAACAGTGTGTGCACAGTAGACATGCAGTGAAACGCTGCTGTGCCCTGGTTCCTGGCAGTGACGTATAATGTTCTCTAAAATGAAGGGGTGGGGGGGCGCCTGGCTGGCTCAGATGCTGGAGCGTGCGACTTTTCATCTCAGGGTTGTGATTTCGAGCCCCACGTTGGGTGTAGGATATGACTTAAAATCTTTAAAAAATAAATAAAATGAAGAACAGTAGGAGAGGAGAGACATTTAAAATTTAAAAGTATCCTGTTCTGTGCTTTTTGTCACTGAGAGTGATTGATGGAACATGATAATGACCACTTGAATCAAATGAACCTACATTCTGCCTTTTTTTTTTTTAAGATTTATTTATTAACTTGAGGGGGAGGGCAGAGGGAGAGAATCTCCAGCAGACTCCATGCTGAGGGCGGAGCCCGACATGGGGCTCAATCTCACAACCCTGAGATCATGACCTGAGCTAAAACCAAGAGTTGGAGGCTTAACTGACTCAGCCACCCTGACGCCCCTACATTCTGTCTTCACCTGAGCCTCATACCCTAATGTCAGAGAACCTGGTGATAAGCAGCCAGTCATCATTTTTTGATAGTGAGTGATGTCACTTGTAGGGTTTGGTTTGGTTGGTTTTTGGTCTTGTGTTTTGTTTTTGTTTTGTTTTAAGATTTTATTTATTTTGGAGGGAGAGTGGGGACGGGGGGCAGAGGGAGAGAGAGAATTTCAAGCAGGCTCTGTGCTGAGCGCGGAGCTCAATGCAAGGCTCGATCTCACGATCCTGAGATCATGATCCAAGACGAAATCAAGAGTCAGATGCTTAACTCACTGAGCCACCCAGACGCCCCTTTGGTCTTGTGTTTTTAGCACTGGTGGGAAGGTAAGATTTGAACAAGCCAGTTTTCACTTCAGAAATTTCTGTTGTTACTGCCCTTTGTGAAACATTTTGACGGAGAAGCAGCACATTTCCGTCCACGTGGAAAACTTGGGAGCGTCTCTATTTTCTGCTTGCAGCACCACAGTAGTTGAAGAAGACCAACCAGTTTGGGCCTCTTGGCACTTGACCCTAGCTTAAGAGGCAAGGCCAACAAAAATTCAAAACAGCATGATTTAGAATTTGTCAGCGTTGTTATCAAGAACTAATGTAGGAGTTCAAGGAAAAGGTAAGAAAGAATCTGAGGCCAGAGCAATAGATTCACAAGCCCTTGGAGACTCTCTCCTGCCAAGTGCTTGTGAGTTAACCTGGGAGGAGCACAGCCTGGTTGCGTTATGGAGGGCTTGTGACTAGGAGAAATCGAAGGTCAGGCTAGCTGTAAACTGGGACCGGGCAGCAAAGGACCCAGGATGCCAAGTTGAAGTATAATTTATACCTCTGAAGGGTTCGTACCAGATGAAAATATTTACATTTTCTGGGCCGCCTGGGTGGCACAGTCGTTAAGCGTCTGCCTTCGGCTCAGGGCGTGATCCCGGCGTTCTGGGATAGAGCCCCGCGTCAGGCTCCTCCTCTGGGAGCCTGCTTCTCCCTCCTCCATTCCCCCTGCTGGTGTTCCCTCTTTCACTGCTTCTCTCTCTGTCAAATAAATAAATAAATAAAATCTTTAAAAAAAATATTTACATTTTCTGTATCAGTTGATCCTTTATAGCATCATTACCGCAGAGAATGGAATTGGGAAGATGAATTAAGAAATTACGATCGTTGTTGAGGTTTGAGATACTAAGAACTAACTTCATGGCAGTGGGACAAAGGGAGAAGGCCTTCTAAAAACCAATAGGATTTGGTGTTTGGGTTATAGGAGATTAATTATGGGGGTCAGTATTCCTTTTTTTTAACTTGTTGGATTTGTGACAATAGTAAGACATGTAAGTAGAGATGTCCTACAGTCTTTGAACACGTATTTATTGAGGACGAGCTCTGTGCAGAACCAGGCTCTGGGGATCAAAATTGACAAGCATCTCTCCTCGTGGCGCTTACTGTCTAGTGGGAAAGGCCACCAAAAATCACATTGTTGTGATTATAACTTGCCTACATACGGGCCATGGGATTAGGGTGAAGGGCTGGGAGTACACGTGAGGAACTGAAAGGCCAGCAGAACGGAAGCAAAGAGTGAGGAGAGAGCAGCGAGAATGAGGGGCTAGAGGGGAAGGCAGGAGGCTGGCTACAGGGCAAAGGCTGGGGCATCAGACTCCGTCAACAATGGTGTGTTGCTGGTTCACAGGAAATATGTAGGGTGGACAGAAAGCAGAACTCTGAGAAGTGGTGGGAGGAGAAGCAAGGAAGCTTGACAAGAAGCCAGTTGGAGAAGTGGGAGCGGAACCAGGCAAGTGAATGCCAAGTCAGGAATGGGGAATATTCCCGACAGGCTCAGAAGGAGCACTAGCGCAAAGGCCCGTTGGGTCTGGCATCGCAGATTTTGGTGACCTTCAAGCAGAAACAGGATTCCGGGAGACTGAGGAGAAAGGCTGGGTGGTTAAGAAATTGGGCTAGCGGCTATAAATCACCCGTTCCAGAAGCTGCTAATGAAAGCGCTTTTCATAGTTTTTAAAATGTATTTGCCCACATACACATTTTTGTTTGCTAAAATAATCAATCTTATGGTGTGTTTCAGATGAAAAAAAAGATATTGACCATGAGACAGTGGTTGAAGAGCAGATCATTGGAGAGAACTCCCCTCCTGATTATTCAGAGTATATGACAGGGAAGAAGCTTCCTCCTGGAGGGATACCTGGCATTGACCTCTCAGACCCCAAACAACTGGCAGAATTTGCTAGGTAAGCCCTAAGAACTTTCCTTTCTTTCTAATTATAGAAAGTACTTGAGAGTCGCAGCCGTGTTCTTTGTGCCTAAGTTACAATGGTGGCTTGTAGTCTTGCTCCAGGGAAACTTGTGAAAACAAAAGCAGCTCGTGTTGTTTGTAGGGCTCACTATGCTATTAATGTGCGCGGCCCCATTTTAGATCCTTGCAGACAGTGAGATGAAGCAAATACTTCTGAATTCTGTAGTTGATATTGCTTGCGAAGAAATAAAACGGCCCAGGGTTTGTTTGGAAATGGGTATCTCTACAGTAGCTCCTGTCCTCCCGGGACACGTTGGAAGTTGCAGGGTGCGGTGCTAGAGCAGGCTGCGGGGGCCTGGGCCGGAGCCGGGCGGGCATAGCTGACAGTTCCTATTTAAGCGGGTCATCAGTTAAGCTCTCCGGGTTTTTGTTCACTGAAGCGGGCATGACAGGAAGAGATCAAATATTTATGGCTGGGACCCTTGTGACCGGCCAAGGTGAGCAGTCAGGAAGATCTGGACCCCCGTGGAGGCTTGTTGTGCTTGAAGCGGGCTGGGCTCCTGCAGAAGCCTCTGCCCCCTCTTGTAGTATTTATTTCCCAGCACCGTTGGGCAGTTTTAATGAGGACTTGAGAACACACTCAAAGACAATTATAAATAAAATGAAATGAACTCATAAACCCTGGAGCAGAGGGGTGACTTCTTTTCCCACCCTGAGATTGAATGGAGCCTGGAATAGCCAGGAAATTAAGGCAAGGGCAGGATGAGAAAGAGAGACATCTTGTGATCCCACACCATCTAGCAACAGAGCGGGGACCCTCGTCCTTCTTTATCTTAAGAGCAGAGTGGAGTAGGTAAGAGCTGGAGGCTCTGGAGTGTCCTCATTTATCCCAGCCCTGCCAAAAACAAGACGGGTGACCTGCCATTGGGAGCCTCAGTTTCCCCGTGTGTCAGATGGGTGTCAGAGTCAGAGGTGTTGTAATAAAAGGGGTTGTGCCCTTTTCTCCTCTCCCTTGAAACTGTAGCCATAGGGAATCTACATGTGCGTGTATTTCTGATTGATCACAGCTGAACAAAAAAAAGTTAAGGCTTCTGTCCTTTTGTTAATGACATTGTGTCCCCCAGCTTTTGTTGCCTTTCGTATTTTAAATACGGGTATGCTACTCAGATTTACTCCATATCTCCCCCCCTAAAATACAAATAAAAATGGAATCTGTAGATAGAATCAGCAGTGAGGTTAGAGTTTTGGAGCAGATTGAGACAAAATGCATCCCAGTGTTTAGTATTGTCATGTGTTTTTAAAGTTAGTCATCTCTTGTTGTCGTACTTGGAATTTAGCGAGGGTAGAGGCTGCTGTCCCCAGAGGTAGAGATATGGAACACAGGAGTCAAGGAAAGCCTTGTAGAGGGGGTGGCATCTGACTTGAGCCTGAAAAACACTGAGATTTGGGGGGGCAGGTGGGGTTTCCGTGGTGGGCCTCATGCTAACGTGGCATGAGCCTGGTGGAAAGGTAGGTGCTCAACCCCCATCCGATAAACGCTCAGAAAAGAATAAGTAGGTTTGGCTGGGAATTCGGATGCTCACAGGGAGACAGTTGGAGTGTAAGAGATCACTGAGTTCTCTGAATGCTGGGCCAACATCTGTGGGTGTTTTTAGTGTGTGGTGGACAGCTGCCAGAGTTGTGGGAAGAGTACAGAGGGGCTCTGATCAGAGGTTGACTTTGAGAGAATGACGTGTCTGCTGTCTTTAGGCTGGGTTGGCACAGGTACAGACAGGAAGTGGGAGAGGTCATGAAGGCCTGAGCCAGGATTGCGGCGGCCAGACTGTGAAAGAATAAATGAGATCAGGGTGGCAGGAGATGGTAGAAAAGATTGAGAACCAGACTGGCTGTGTCTCTGGGAAGGAGGGATCAGAATGGAAGTTCAGTGCCTCGCGCCTCAGGTGGCACGAGATTGGGAGACGGGGCCGGTTTGGGGTTCAGCGTGGGCATTGTTTGGTTTAAATGCTACTGAATCATCGCTGTTGGACTTGGGGTGGTTTCAGGAAGTCCGTCGGGGCTAGACTCATCTGCTACATGGTGGCTGCGGCTGAAGGTGGCACGGCCATCCGCACTGTGAGAGGACAGTTTGGGAAAACCCTGTGATCAGAGGGCGAGGGAACCAGCGACAGGGCACAGGGCTCATTCAGTCAGACGGGGTGGCTCAGGGAAGTACATACAGCATCACAAAAAGCCAGGGGAGTCTCAGAAGGTCCAAGAGGAGGACGAATCACATTTCTCTAAATTACACATTGCGGAGTGATGTCAGCGGAGGAGCAGAGGGCTGAAGCAGGATTTTACCGAGAGCAGGAACCTGGGGGTAGTAAGCAGAAGTGATTAGGTGTTGGTGACCCTTGGCTTTGTTCACACTCCTTGCCAAATTGGGGCAGCTGATCTGGAAGTTTGTCCCCAGTTTCCTGACTAGAAAATCCGGGGTTTCAGCCCTGCACTCAGGAGGCGCACACGTGTCACTGTGGTGGAATAGAAGCCTCTGCTTGGTTCCCAAGTGGCGTCGCGCCTGTCTTAGGGCTGCCTTCATCCCTGCTGGATCTGAATGAGACTTTTCTTCACCAGCAGTAGGTAATTAGAAGACCATGGAGCCATGTTTTGAGATTTGTGAGGAAAAGTTACATAGAATTCTTGACCCAGCAAAGCTGTCAGTCAGATACAAGGCTTAAAAGTGGCAATTGCAGACAGATATACAGAAGGACTCCTTACCTTTTCCGAGGGTTACTGGAGGCTGTACTCCAGGAAGACAAGGGTGCACATCAAAAGGAGGCTTCCCTAAAGAATCTGGTGGATGGAAAATCCGGAGGGCAGCTGTGCGGCACCCTGGAAACCCATTCCATTGAGAACAGACAGTCGGTGAGGTATAGGGATTTCTTCAGGAAAAGTTGAGTTCATTCAGCAGTGCACAGAATGAGTAGGAAGCCAGAAGGTCTTTGTGGTATGGGAAAAAGTTTTCTAAAAAGGAAAAGATCGTCAGAAACCCCCTGAAAAGAGAGGCAGTGCTAAGAAAGCCGTGGCCTAAAAGGCATAAATTTGATGATGGTTGAAGTGCAGAGAACTTGTTTCACTTGACTCTGCAAGTGTCTCCTTGGTTCTGAAGCTCCTGTGTTGGACTCAGAGCAAGGAATGAGACCCTAGCACACAGTTCCATTCTACAGGAGCGAACTATGTCCATAATCATCTGAATATAGTGTGTTTTTCTTTTCTAATCGTTCTGTTAAAGATTTCATTTTGTGTACAGAGTAGAATGAGATCTTGCCCATCCTGCCAGTGTATGCAAAGTGAGGGGAGACGGTTGGGCTCCCGCTCATCCCCGTTGTTCTCAGCATCCTGGGACAGATCACGTAAAACTGTCAAGTCTCTAATTGGACGGTGGCGGTGGTGAGAGATACTGGAGCCTGGAATGCCCTCTCTTGTTAGGTCTTCGCGTTTTGAGAGAGTGTGTAACCAACCGCTGAAGAGGATTTTCCAGGGGCCCCGGCATTGGTGACTGGGACTCTGAAAGCTAAAGACAAAGAGGCACCAAATATCAAATTGTTGGGGGCCAGACCCCGCCTTCTCTTGTAAAGACCCACAGAACCCCCTTTCTCCATCTGCACTCCGTGGCTCAGCGGTTGGCTTGAGGTAGCGTGTTAGCTGCTTTTCCCTCTCCTCCGTGTGCTGGGTGAGGGGTTCTGCCCTGGACTTGGAACTGACCAAAGAATGGTTCAGGTTCCTGCCGCACTGAGCCTAGGGAACTGGTTAGGAGTAAGTAAATCAGTTACATGGGGGGCGGGGCAAGCATAAGAAGTCCAGGTATGGGGGTGGGTGGCTTTGTTCTTTTTTAAATACTTCGAAATGTGGCCAGTGGGTGGGACCTGGTGAGTTCTCGTTCCTGATTAAATGAACAGCCTTTTTGCCTTTTTCGTTAACTACAGTTAGCCCTTCGGAAACTTTCAGTCTGGAAAGGTCAGAATTAAGAGTGGTAAGGTCAGTCACAAGTTGGTGATTTTTATTGTCGTCCACTGCCCACCCTGAGCCTTTGTCCCAGGATTAGCGTAAAGATGAGCTGGGGTAGCAGAGCTGGGAGGACCGTCACAGGGGTCTGTGCTGTCTCCGTAGGAGACACTGTGTCGGCGAGCTTGGTCTTGTTTGTCTGAGGCACCACTCTTCTTTGCACCAAGAAGGGAGGGGAGTCACGGTTGCAGAAGGAAGCTGGGTTCCACACCAGCTTCTGCCCCACCAGCACAGGTCCCCGGGGGCGGGGGGGGGGGGTCCAGGCTGAAGGCAGCTAAGCTTGTTTGCCGTGAACAGTTTTATCTTCATGGGAGAATCTCTGATTTAAAAACGGTTCATCTTGGCGTCTGGGACACTGAGCTGTAACTTAGAACTCTGGTTTCGGCCCGCTGGAAGTGGTGTCAGGAGATTCCTGCAGGTTTTTGGTCCTGGAGTTGGGCCTTTACAGCGCTGCCCGCCCCTCCCCCCGCCCGGAAGTGTGCAGAGTAAGCCGGGGCAAAACCAGCGGCCGCCGCACGTAGCGTGCTCTCTGCTCCTCTTGAACAGGAGGCTGCTGTTTTGGGTACCTGGTTCCTCCACGGAATTCGTAACCTATTGACGGTGCCTTGCTACTCAGCTTGTGCCGTTTTTCTCTAGTCTCTCAGCCCTTTAGTTGAAGACGGTGGCTTGGAGCACCAGAACCTTCTGGGTTGTTCAGTACGACTGGCTTTTTAAAGTAATGAACTCATTTTTAGCTGGGCCCATTTAACACATAGCCAGGGGTAAGAATAGCTGTCATTCCTTGAGAGCTTCGCGTGCATCCTGTCTTTGAGTCTGGGCAGCTGCAAAGCAGGTAGCATTCCACCTTTTTACAGAGTGAGAAACTGAGGCTGAGAAGTTCAGTGATTTGCTCAAGGTCGTGCAGCTGGTAGGAGTCGGCGCCAAGCCCACCCCCTGTCCGCACGTCCACCAGCGCCTCCGCTGCCGTCGGCGTCGGTCTGTGTAAAGTTCCCAGTTGAGGAAAAACTCAAATCTTGGTTATTCTGAGTAGTTTGGGCGGGTTGAAGGGATATTCCAAGTAGCAATATATGATTTTAGTCTTTTTAAAAATTACTTTTTTAGGATTTCAAATACTTTTTTTTATTTTGTAGGTTATATATCAGTTGGTGTCTTGAAGATTTTTAATTTTAGTTTTTACTCACACACACACACAAACCCACTTTCAATCTAGTTTTTGGAAAATGACCTTTTCAATGTTTGCCTTCAAATAAAATATAAAAGGCACCAACACACACTGCCTCATTTGCCACTCTGTGGTGAAGAAGGAGGATTTGCCAAGGAGCTTAAGAGTGGCTGCAATTAAACCTTTCACTTCCTTCTTTTTTTTTTTAAAGATTTTATTTATTTATTCGACAGAGATAGAGATAGCCAGCGAGAGAGGGAACACAAGCAGGGGGAGTGGGAGAGGAAGAAGCAGGCTCCTAGCAGAGGAGCCTGATGTGGGGCTCGATCCCGTAACGCCAGGTTCACGCCCTGAGCTGAAGGCAGACGCTTAACCGCTATGCCA
The DNA here is from genome assembly GCF_002007445.2 of Ailuropoda melanoleuca. Lineage (NCBI taxonomy): Eukaryota > Metazoa > Chordata > Mammalia > Carnivora > Ursidae > Ailuropoda > Ailuropoda melanoleuca. The sequence goes on from NC_048231.1 coordinate 37,520,102, forward strand.
CCCAGGCGCCCCTACCTTTCACTTCCTTCTTGCATCCAAGGGTGTTTGTCCAAATTCATTTTAAGCTTTCATTCTAAAATCAGTTATATTGCCACATGCTGGCACACATTTTGCAAATGACATTTTCAGAAAAAATAACACTTAATGATAACATTTAAGAAATCGAGAGTTTGGTAAATGGTAGTTGGGACTACGCCCTTTAATTTTGTGTATATTTGAAATTTTCCATGATAAAAAGTTTTTAAAAATCAAGTTCCTGGAAATTTAAGAAAATGTCAGGGGGGTCGAGTGTGCACACCTGTCCTGCTGTAGCAGGCACCTCACTGACATGGACCCCGCAGAAAACGGTTGTTTGTGCGACTTAGCTGTCAACCCAGTGGACGTTTTTTAAAGTTGGTTTATTAACATAATTTGCAAACAATAAAATGCACCCTCTTTTAGGGGAGTACTGCTCTTGCGCATTTGGACAGACATGATCACGTAGCCATGTCCACAGTCAAGAGAGGCATAGAGGCATTTCAGTGTAATCATCGAAGAGTAAATGTTATTCACTGGGAAGACTGAAGCCTGGTTCTTAATATACCCTTTTTTCTACTAATACTTGATTGGACTAGAACCCATTCATGTGAATCACTCTTGTTTTCCACACTCTGGTCTAACCTCCAGGTGGCGCAGTGGCACCAAATTTTTGTCCTATGAAGTTGTGTGAGCTCAGACCAGTTTCACGGTTTAATGGTGTTTAAGATAACAGGCTGGTTCAAAGCCCTGTACACAACAGACATTTAGAAAATATTTGCTAACTGATGGGATCATCCCCCAAGTATAAGAAAGAACGAGTATATCTACAGGTTTGGAACGGGGAGGGGGGGCCGGATACTAAGCTGGAAATGTTCTCAGAATTTAAAGTAGGAAATTCATACCTATAACTCCCCTAGAAGTAAGTTCCAGCCACCAGATAAATCGTTTTACCAATGCTTCTCCAGGGATGGAGAGTTTAACCAGATGACTTTGTTAGTTCAGGTTTTAGAAAACAAAATCTTCAGGTCATCCTTTTCCCAGATCAAGGATGAAGAAGGACCCTTGCGCTAGGGCCTTTGCTAACTTAAAGATGACCACAGAAATCTTTTGAGATGAGAGTGTGTTGGTAAGTTAGCTTTTACTGGTAAGGCTTCGTTGACCTCGTGGCTCGTTTAACTGTGCGTCCTCACATAGGACAGTGAGGGGGCAGACGTCGGGACAGGAGGAACGTCTGTCTCGGAAACGTAAATGTTTTTTTCTAGTCTCTCTAGGAGCTCTTAATCTCTCACCCCTCTACTAAACACAGATCGGTAGGGAGTATTTGGAGAGAAAGTTTTGAAAAAAGACCAAAGGTTGGTTCAGTGGAAATAGCAGGTAGGTAAGCTACCGAATCAGCAAGCTCTTGGGCAGTGCGTCCACACAGGGCTCTCCCCGCTGCCTGTGCGATTAGGACGCCTGTTACACCCCCGTCCCGAAGCAGGGCCAGAAACCTCTGTCGTTAAAAAAAAAAAACTTATTTTTCGAAAACCGGTAACCTCCCTCCCACCCCCACCACCTAAAGTATGTAGTATGATAAAATTCAACAGTGGGAAAGGGTATGGGGTGTTCCCACCTGTCCACCAGTCCCTGGGGCTCCTCCCAAAACAGCAGTACCAAGTTCATTTACTGTGTTTCTTTCCAGAGATAACGTATATAAATGATTTTCTGTTTACAAGGACTAGTCTGTACCCTTTTGAAAAATTATCTCTCTTAAAGATAATGTCTGTCAGTATAAAACAAACCCTCCCTCCTTTTTTTTAAGTGGTTTTGTAGGGATCTCTGTTAAAGACCCTCCCCCATCTGCTGCTCCCTTTCCACAAGGTGTCTTTGTTACCACAGCAGCTGCTCCTGGATATCTTGCTTTGCTCCCACTAAGAGATTCCTCTGTGGTTTGGGCTGGTGGTCTTTTGTGTTATTTAAAGAGCCTGGGGAAAGCACAGATACTTGGAGCACACAGACCTCAGTGCCAGTCTGAGCTGCCCGAGCTCACTCGCTGCGAGACCGTGGCAGCAGTGCGGGCTTTGCGCGCACCGGCACCCACATCTGTGAAATGGGAAGGGTGCTTCCGTCATGGGCACTCGGTGAATGTGGTCGCATCCCTTCCCTCCTGGACACAAACTGTAACCTTAGTTGTTTGTATCTGTAAGGAAAACATTTTAGGGGCTATATGATTTATGCCAGATGAGTCTACCCATTCCTACAAATCTCTCTCTCTCTCCTTTTTTTTTTTTTTTTTCTTTTTGGTAAGAATGAAGCCAAGAAAAATTAAAGAAGATGACGCTCCAAGAACAATAGCTTGCCCTCATAAAGTAAGTAATGCTAGGGGGAAAGTGTTTGGTAAACTGCCAGTGAAGATTTAGAGAGCTCATAAGCAATCTGCACTTTTATTTCCATCTAATAATTGAGGAACTGTAATCCTTGCTTTCTGAATTCAAGAGGCTATATTTGTGATGTCAGTTTTGTTCAGTAAAGGCCATTAAATACTATTCAATGGGCTACTGTAGGGCGCCATTGTTTTTGCTCTTACTATATATTGAATATACAATGTTAGGATTTTATTTCTTCTTTTTGGATCACAAACAAGTCAGTCTTAAGACATTGTTGTGTCTCACCCACGGACCTTTGTGGGGCTGTAAACTCATTATGGAAATTTGGAAATTATTTTGGATGTTGCTAAAGTAAGCCTAATAAAACTACATATTTCCTTCACAGTCTTCTTAATTTGCCCTGTTAACTGTGTGTTACAAGAGGGGTGCTTAATTGTTTTCAAATGTGGTTAGTCTTCCAAAGAAAAGGATCATTGAAAAAGTACTTTGAGAGTTGGCCTGTTTCACATCTAATTGGATGGATGTAAAACTAACAGAAAAAGAAGTATCATGTGGATGGGGAGAAAGTTGTAATGGGATAGAGAATTCTTAATCCGTAATTGAAGAAGGGTGGGTTTGACTTGGCGATGCCCTTCTAATGACCGCTCACAGGTTCTGCGTGTGGCTTTTTGACACACTTAGTGTGGAGATTTTGAGATGTAAAATGAGTTCCTTTGGGGGCCAATAGGTAAAGAGCATTTGAAAACAGTTAGGCCCTAAGTACCTGTCCTCCCTCTAGCTTCTCTTTTCCAAATTACATTTTTTTAAAAATTCCATTTGCTAAATGGAAGCACAGCCTGGGGGTCAAGGTGCCAAAGCCATGGCTTCCCCCTCCCTCGTGCCTGTGAAGCTGTCCTCCTGTCGTGCTGTCCGCTCATCCCCCACCCGCTCCGTCCCTGGACAACAACTGCAGAAGAAATTGGGAAGGCCATGCTTGTCCCGAGCACGGCACGCCCATTTGCCCCCCCTCTCCGCTCTGGTGTCTGTGTGCCTGCTGCTTTTCCTGGTGTCTCACAAAATCAGTTTCTTCTGTAGTTGCCATTCCTTGGAGACCCTCTTGCTGCTTTCTCTATCAAGAAGGGGAAAGAGGCAAAGAGAGAAGAGGGAACAGTAGGCGATGGGGAGTGACAGCCCATTCTTGCAGCACAGAATATGGGGCCCACCAAAGGTAGCGGTGGACTGCTGTCATGTCAAGCCCATTTGTTTACCAGGGCTTCTGTTACTTCATCTGGGGGCAGAGTCGAGTGAGGCAGCTCTGGTGTGGCTGGAAGCCAGGCTGCTGGGTTCTTCCTCCAGCTCGGCTCCTACGAGCAGTGTGACCTTGGGCAAGTCTATTTAAAGACATCTCTGAGCCTCAGTTTCCTGATCTGTAACACAGGGTTTGCATTAAACGAGAAGGCCTTTTCCAGCTGTCTGGTTTTGTCTTAAGTCATTTAATATTTCTACTGCGATACTGAGTAAAATGTAAGTGGGGGGGGTCGGGGGGGGTTCTGTTTCTTGGGTCAGGGAAGGCTGTTTTAAGTGGTTGAATCCTTTGTAACAGTTTGCAGTGTGAACCGCTAAGCTTCTCTCTCTGTCCGAAGGGCTGCACAAAGATGTTCAGGGATAACTCTGCCATGCGAAAGCACCTGCATACCCACGGCCCCCGAGTCCACGTCTGTGCAGAGTGTGGCAAAGCTTTTGTTGAGAGCTCAAAACTAAAACGACACCAACTGGTTCATACTGGAGAGAAGCCCTTTCAGGTAGAGCTGGTCCCTTCCCCCTCCCCACACAACCCTGCAAGTGTAGGTGGGGCTGCAGGCGCCAGAGAGACAGACGCGGCCACCCAGGATGGTGCCGCGTTGAAGCGTCCGGAAGGGCTGGTCCAGCGTATGCCTTCCCCATGTGCAGTCTCTCTGGTCCTGGAGAACAGGGGACGGGGTGTCTCGGGCTGTTGATGGGGTGTACTTCGTATCAGGAGAAAAACTGGGTTGCTCGAGAGCAAGCCTAAAACTGCTTTTCCGGTGCATTCACTGTGGAATTGAAGCGGTTTATTCCCTGTAGTTGGTGGACGTATATTGAATTCGTAACTGACAGGGAACTTGCAGTATTTTACCGTATAAGAATACGGATGGGTCATGTTTTGTCTTGTTTTTAGAAACCCATCACAAGTGAGCAAACTAGCAATGCAGCTCTCAATTTAACATGGTTCTTTTTGATACTTGACACCAGAGACCTTCCCAACTAATTGTATCTTCTTCTTTGAACCATCGACACAAATACTAAGACCATAACATGAGCCCGAGGAAGACTTGATATTTTGCCAAGTGTCTCTCTCACCCCATATTTAAATAATTCCCGAGGGCTGTGCCTGGGTTTCAGGAGCGGCCCCGCGTGCAGAGGTCGAGCCCCCCCCCCCGCCCCGTGTCCTGGGATTGGACTGGCGCGTGTCCCCAGAGCAGGGAGGACAAGGTGTGTGGCGAGAGAGGTGGGCTGTTCTCAGGCACAGGTGCCCGCCGCCCGCCCTCTCGGGCCTGTCACAGTCGCTGAGTTGGGTTCTCTCTGGTCTTTCCTCGACAGTGCACATTCGAAGGCTGCGGGAAACGCTTTTCACTGGACTTCAATTTGCGCACGCACGTGCGAATCCATACCGGAGACAGGCCCTATGTGTGCCCCTTCGACGGCTGTAATAAGAAGTTTGCTCAGTCAACTAACCTGAAATCTCACATCTTAACACATGCTAAGGCCAAAAACAACCAGTGAGAAGAAGACGAAGACCCTTCTCGACCCCAGGGAGCATCTTCCAGGAGTGTGATTGGGAATAAATATGCCTCTCCTTTGTATATTGTTTCTAGGAAAGAATTTTAAAAATGAATCCTACACACCTAAGGGACATGTTTTGATAAAGTAGTAAAAATTAAAAAAAAAACTTTAATAAGATGACATTGCTAAGATGCTCTATCTTGCTCTGTAATCTCGTTTCAAAAACACGGTGTTTTTGTAAAGTGTGGTCCCAACAGGAGGACAATTCATGAACTTCGCATCAAAAGACAATTCTTTATACAACAGTGCTAAAAATGGGACTTCTTTTCACATTCTTATAAATATGAAGCTCACCTGTTGCTTACAATTTTTTTAATTTTGTATTTTCCAAGTGTGCATATTGTACACTTTTTGGGGATATGCTTAGTAATGCTACGTGTGATTTTTCTGGAGGTTGATAACTTTGCTTGCAGTAGATTTTCTTTAAAAGAATGGGCAGTTACATGCATACTTCAAAAGTATTTTCCTGTAAAAAAAAAAGTTATATAGGTTTTGTTTGCTATCTTAATTTTGGTTGTATTCTTTGATGTTAACACATTTTGTATAATTGTATCGTATAGCTGTATTGAATCATGTAGTATCAAATATTAGATGTGATTTAATAGTGTTAATCAATTTAAACCCATTTTAGTCACTTTTTTTTTTCCGAAAAATACTGCCAGATGCTGATGTTCAGTGTAATTCTTTGCCTGTTCAGTTACAGAAAGTGGTGCTCCGTTGTAGAATGTATTGTACCTTTTACCACCTGGTGTGTACGCCCCGTGTAACAGAAAAGGGCAACAATAAAACAGCAGTCCTACGGAAAGAGTACGGCAGAAAAAGATCTGTAAGCACAGTCTTATTTCCTTTTGTTGTCCAGAATAATTCTAATTCTCGAGCCTCCCAGAAATCGGGAGCTAAATAAAGCAACTCAAGTCCCCTCTATTCCGCACTCAACTGTAGTGACTTGTGGTCCGGCGGTGCGGAGATACTGCAGGACTTCCTACGCGGGCTGAACTGTGGGAGAGAGAGTAGGTGACAGGCATCCTGAGTTAAGGAACTACCTCAGAGTACCCCAGACCGGGCCCGTTGGTGATAGGGTTTTGATTTTAGCTCCCCACCCTCCACCCCCACCCCCAGCAAACGTGTGACGGAAGCAGTTGTGCCCCAACTTGTGTGTGTGCTCGCAAGGTAAGCTGTCACCTGGACGGGGCGCGAGCAGAGGGGAGACCGGAGGGCACTTGCCGGCGTGGGCTGCCTTCAGGGTGGCCCCAGCGGCTCCTCGGCTGCCCTGACGGGAAGCACTTAGGGTTCGTGGCTGTTGGTTGGAGAGCCTTGGTTCCTCCATCTAGCAGAGTCTTTCAGTGCTGGCCCAGGTAGCAGGTGCGCGCCAGTGGCTTCCTTCTGCTTCTCACCGGATACCGAGCGCAGACCAGCAGGGTGATTCGATGGTGAAGAAGACTGTACTCAGTGAGTACTTGACCTCTCGCATTGTGACCTCCTAAATGTAAGGTGATGATTTTTGCATTTTACTTAGAGTCAAATACCAGACTCGTGAGACGGTTCTATAAACTGCCATGATACAGCAAAAACCGCATCTATTGAAAACGCAGACGTGCCGTGTGTGCTGCGCACTGGACTCTGCGAGGTCGTTGGCGAGCTCGCTACTGTCTGAGATTTGTGTGCCAGATGTCCGGGACACCATCAGGTCAAATATGCAGCCCTGTCTCTTACAGCTTCTCCATCGGTCCCGTACAGGAGGATTGGTGACCTAATAACAGGGACCCTGTGGCTCTCTGGAATTTTGAAGTGCCTTTCTGAATCCTGAATGACAAATTTAACTTGAGACGCTTTTTCTTATTCGTTCAGAATCTGGTGTCCATTGGGTAGTTTGATGGAACTGAGTTAATCAGAAGACCCCAGCTGTTCTCGGGATAAGCCCGGCTTTGCTGTATCTGGCAGTCAGGAGAGAGGTAAGCCGGTGGCGGAGGTCCCTTCGGGGCTGCGCGCCCCAGTGCCACCATATGGTTCTCTGACTAGACCTGGGGTGGAGGCCTCCACCGGTGGCCATGGTGTAAGCGCCCCTCCTTCCCCTCTCCACCATCAGGTCAGCAGTCTCTGGATGGCCGTACTGAAAGGCCGCACCAGTGGGGTGGTGGCCGCCTTAGGAGTCCGGGGCCACGCCACCCTCGCCCCGCACTGCCACACAGGAGCCCGGGCCCGGCGCTGTCTTCGGGACTCCCGCCCAGGGGCCCACGGCCAGGCCAACTTATACCGTGGGGATGTGTCGCCCGCAGCCCCCCAGAGCCACACCGTGACCTACAGAGAAGCCAGGCTCCTGTGTGGAGCGAGGTCCCCCCTTCCTCTGTGCCTTGATCCCTTGGGGGATGCCTTGGTCATCTCTTCTGCCCCTTCTGTCTCTGAGGGGAACAGCCGTCGCTCCCCAGGCCCCTTTGTCCGTGTGTCTTTCTCTCGTGGTCTGCAGAGTTCCTCTCTGACAGGAATTGAAGTGGGGGGTTTGAAGACGGTGGCATGTTCCAGGTTCCTGGTTGGCGGGGCGCTCTCAGTCCCCAGTAGTGTAGGAAGCTCATCAGTGCGCGGCCGTGGAAGAAGAGCCGTTGTCCTCATTGGCTGTAACCGAAACCCGTCGTGCTTGTGGTTAGACTTTATAATTTTGCTAAAGATGTCATTGACTGCAGTTTGAAGTGGTGTTCGAACAGTGAGTCCCTTGTCTTGAGGCTTAACCTGATTTATAAGTAACACTGATAGACATATTTTCTTACATCCGACCTGAAATAAATGCATGTTTCTAGCATATGTAATATAAAAGCTCCAGAGGATAAGTTTACAGTTAACAAGATGTTGTTTTCTATTTTTGGATTTATTATTATTTTCCCCCTTTTTTGGTAGTGGGGGCTTAGGGGGAAGCATAATATTTGTATAAAGAACTGTCACCCCAGAGTGACATTTATTTTCCAAGGTGACACTGAACTCACACTGTTGGTTTCATATGGTGTTTGTGTGCTGTGCCTAGATTCAAGGACTGAGGATTTGAGGAAAATCGAGATTTTTTCCCCCCCGTTTGGTTTTCATGTGCAGGTTCTTTTAAATGTCGCTTATTTTGCTGAATTTGAGTCAAGCAAGGCCCTTTGACAGAATCCTAGCTTGATGCCTGCCAGTGTTTGCAGGCAGAGTTCTAGATGGTTTCTGCACAGATAGAGGAGAGTCCCTTCCATTCAGCAAGAACCCAGAGAGACTCTGCAGGCGGCCCGAGTGGTTGCCCCAGTGGGGTCGGGGGGCGCACTGCTGCCCCCGCTCTGCCCGGCAAAACCTAGCTGTCCTAACGCACCTCACAGTTGATGTCTGTGGTCCCGGAACACCTGGCCCCCTCCAAGTTTCTGAGTGGGAAACCTGATGATTCCACCATGCACGGCAGGCAGAGAGAATTGATCGCTTCTTGCGTGACTCCTCTGTGGCCTGGGATCAGCAGGGCTCAGGGAAGCCGTGTTATGAATCTTGGATTCCTAAGTTCCTCCTATTTTCTGGACATCTGACCACCAGCAAGAGCGAGGATCCCAAGAGGTCAGTATAGTGGGAGAGCGGGCGCTGTCCACAGGCGTCCCCTTTGTGGCCTGTGGGAGCCAGCGGCCTTCCTGTCGTTGGATGGCCCCAGACCCCCGGCACTTGTCTGACTTTGTAGCCCCTGTCCTGGCTCCTGTTGGCACGAGTGGAAGTCCAGCAGGTCATGGCAGGTGCATGCCACCCGAACTCCATGCTTCCTCGCAGCTCGGGCATGCACACCGTCGCCTGCACGTGGACGTTACAGAAGGTCCTCTGCGCCTTCAGAATCCCTCTCGCCTGTGCAGACAGTCGAATGTCTGGCTAGGTGTCCTGCACCCTAATTGACTGGCCTTGGCCAGCTTGGTTCCTGCTCGTGTTGTGCTCAGATCCCCTGGTTGCATGCAGTCGGTGTGAGTGCAAGCCCTTTAAGAGCAGCGGCACTGGGCTTCTAGAAGGAGGCTGGCCCCTCCACAAGTGGGGCTATCTGTGGCTGGAAGGCTGCCGGCACCCACTCCAGGCCGGTCAGCAGGGTGCTGGAGAGGCTGTTGAAGCTGGGACGGTGTGGAGACGTGGGAGGGGGTGGGTGGCGTACTGTTGCCACACTTTCTCCACCCCCCTTATCAACACTGGAAGGGGATGGTGAGTGTGAACGTGGGCGTTAGCTTAGGTCAGCAGGCAAATCGAGCTCACTGCAGGCCAGTCGCCCCGCTCGCCATGTTTCTGACCCGTGTTCTGGGGGTCTGCGGAGTGGGGAGTGTGTGGTGGTGTCACGTTCATCTAAGTCACAACGAGTGATTTTCCACAAAGTGGCAAGTTTGATCCAATTGCTTTTCCTTCAAGACGCTCAGACGCTGTAAGAAACGGCATCGGGACGTTGCAGGGAGGGGGTAGCTGCTGTGCTGTATTCTGTTGCTGCTGTGTCTGGGGGCCGCACAGTGTCTGCATACATAGCGCGGGGGGAAGGGCATCAGTACCAAACAGAATAACCTTTTTTCTACGACATCCATAACTGTTATGAGGCTCTATTATCTACAGATGGTGATTGCTCAAGCCATTTTCATAGAACAATTCTGTTTTTATTCACTTTCTGGTAACTTCTGTAGGCCCTGACTCAAGGACTTAGCATTGTGTCTCATGTACATCTTTTCTTAAATGTTCTTTGCCATTTCTGGAATTGTCGTCCTTGGTTTTTCCTTAGCTCATAGGTCATAGATGCAGAAATATTCTAGTATTTAAGGCATCCGCGTCAAGCATCAGATGGCTTTGCATCCAGAAAAACATTTAACGATAACTCCGTTTGAAGCACCACGCATGTGTAACATGGCTCTATCAAATATAATAAACGCATAATGTTGTTACGCTTTCTCATGCCTGTGGTTCTTGTTTGTCCCTCAGTCCTCCAGAGCTCCTCTCGCGGAGTCTGGTACACAATAAACCTGGCGGCAAGCCCCTGCCGCCGCACCTCCTGGGGCAGCGCCCCGCGGGTTCCCTTCTGGCGCAGGAGTGGAAACTGGCAGGACTCCGCTCACACCAGCCAGAAATGCTTCCTCAGATTCTCAGCTCCAGGAGGGACTAGCGGGCCGGAGTTTTCGTGAGGACCTCACCCCCTTTCCAGAAGGCACAGCCAAAAGAAATGCTCGTGCATTGGGGCCCACCACCCCCAGTGTGAGTTCTGGGAGCTCCGGTGCCAGAAAGAACTTACAAATGGGGATGGACTTAAAAACTGGATGAACTATACCGGCAGCTACCTAGGATTTGGCCAAAAGCAAAATGCACCTGGCTGGGGCCCTGGTGTCTGAGGTATCGCACCGGGAGGTGTAGTCTTACTCTCCTCAATTTGTGTGACTTTCCCTTCTTTCTGCTGATGACGGAAGGGGCTGCTGACGCTGCTGCTGAGGCGGCGGGTCCCAGGCCCACGTAAGGCCCTGAATTGCTGCATGAAGCCTTGAGGTTGAGCTGAGCTGAGCGGCAGCTGTGGTGGAAAAGTCATGTGTGCCTCCGGATTTTAGATCGGAAGGAACTGAGATCACCGAGGGCTGCGGACTTGCTTTCTGTGGCGCCCCCAGATAACAGTGAAGCCAGTGTCCCTGCTTTGCTCTCCCGCTGGCTGCACAGCGTGTTGAGAACCTCCTGTGCCCGGGACCGAGCTAGGCCCTGCAAAGCACGGCTTCATGCATTCCTGCAAACTGCTCTTAGCATGAGGAGTTCTGTAACGCTGCCTCATGTCGGGGGTGAGGGCCAGCGGCCCCTCTGACCTCTTAGAGAGAAGCCCTGGTCCCTATTTATGGAGGGTTCTGTGCCCTCCCCCAGCCCAGTCTTGGAACAGTGCATTGCTGGCCTTGGAAGCTGGCTCCCGGGGCTGCCCACGGCCAGCGGACGCTCAACCCCTTGTTCTGCTCCCAGCTGCTCGTCTCCAGCTTCCTGCGGTCACTGTACTGTGCCAGTCTCCTGGCTGGCTCTCTCACCACCCCACCTGAACCCTGCAGAATAAGATCCAAAGCTTCCACCTAGCGTCAAAGCTAAGCCCCAGCCCTGACCCACTTCTCCAACCTCCCCTTCCTCACCTCACTTTCCCCCTGCACGTCTTCATTTCCATTTCCCCTGTCCTTGAATTCCGGGGTTGGCTCATCCACTCACGATCTGGAGGGCGAATTGTGTGTCAGGCTGTGTTTGGGGGGGTTAAGGGAACTTGCATGGGGGCGCCTGGGTGGCACAGCGGTTAAGCGTCTGCCTTCGGCTCAGGGCGTGATCCCGGTGTTCTGGGATCGAGCCCACATCAGGCTTCTGCTATGAGCCTGCTTCTTCCTCTCCCACTCCCCCTGCTTGTGTTCCCTCTCTCGCTGGCTGTCTCTATCTCTGTCGAATAAATAAATAAAATCTTAAAAAAAAAAAAAAAGGAACTTGCATTACATTTAGCAGGGCGGTGGCAGGGCGGGCTCCGAGGACGCTTGCGCCTAGCTGCTAGTGACCCGGCTCCAGTCCCCTTCTCGCATCGCCTCCTGCAGCATGTTGCTTATGTACTAGACCCTACCCTGTGAGTCTACAGCCCCGGCGGGGGCTTCTGCCTGCCCTTCCACGCCTCGCCTTGGCCAGTTCCTTCTCGCCTCCGCCCTGCCCGCTCTCCCTCTCTGGCCGCGCCTGGCCTGTGGGTCGGTGGTTGCGCGGCTCCAGCCCCGGCCCCGCCTTCACCGGCGGGTGCACCTCCACCTCCGGCCGCGGGGGGCGCTGCGCCGGGCCGCTCTCGCGCCGCGCGGCGGGTGGGGCCGGGTGCGCGTGCGCGCGGCGGGGCGGTGGGGGCGGCCGGGACCCCCGGACAGCCAGCCCTTCTGGGGGACGCTGGGCGACCTCCGGATCCCGCTGGGGCGGGGACGCTTAGGGCTCCCTCCAGCGCGGCCTCGCCTGCTGTCGAACTTGCCAGGGCCTGAGCACGGCTGGTGGGAGGGGCGGGGGGGGGCGCAGACCCGAGTGCGGGTGACCTTGGGTCGCTGGGGCTTCATCTTCCTCCGCACGATTAAGGCGTGGGAGGGTAGCCCGGGCCGCGAGAGTCCAGGAGAAAAGGCTCCTGCTGCCAGCCGGCGGCCGCTGGGATAGGCCGGAGGGCAGGGGAGCCAGGAGGACTCCTGGTGCACCCCCAGACCGCGGAGGGGGTGGCTCCGCCGGAGGTGGGGCAGGGCGAACAGAGGCCCCCAGTGGCCGACCACGCCTGTCCTGGGTGAAAGTCAGGACCTGGGAGAAGAGCTGCCCAGGCCAGGAGGCTTCAGTGTGGCACTTGGGGAGGAAGGGGTGGGAAGCCCTCCATCCCTGTACCGCAGGCAGCGGTGGGCGGGGTTCCCCCTCAACTAACCACTTGCATTCGCGCCTTACCCTGCCCTCCACACGCCGCTCTGCCGCTGTCACCCGTTTCTAATGCCCGGTCACTGGCCCCCACCATTGTCTCTGGTGACCTCAACATACTCTTCCATGGAAGCTTTATGGAAGCACCGTGGCCCTGCCCTTGGGGGGGCTTCCTTGAAGTAAGACTGATCATCACAGCCTGAGAGATGTCAGCTGGCCTGGGAGAGTGTGGCCAGGGCAAGGTGGGAGTCAGTGTCCCCTGCAGGCTGGGCTCCCGCAGCCTCTGCCCCTTCTCCAGTGTGCCCAGGGCACAGTGGACACCAGCACCACCACCCCCAGGGTGGGTGGGTGTGCGGAGGTCAGGGTAGGGGAGGCCACTGCAGAAAGGAAGCGGAGACCAAGAGCACCCAGGCTGGGACCCGGGCCTGCCCAAGGTTCCTGCCCCTCTGGTGCCTGAACTGTGGCTCCAGGCTGTCGTTCCCTGCAGCCACAGAACTTGGCGAGCGGACCACAGGAGTCGAGGGGGCCAGCCCAGGCTGATCCTGGCTCTCGGGACACTCCTGGTGCGGGGGGTGGGGGAGGACGGCCCAGCGGATGCACGGCCAGGCCTGTGGCAGGGGCGTGGTGAGGGCTTGCGAACCCCGGGCTCCCCCAGACTGGCTGTTGCTGCGAACGGAGGGCTGCGGGGTGAGTGGAGGCTGCGTGAGCGGTCCTCACGTCGCAGAACCTGCCAGCTATAGGTGGCTCAGAGTGGCCTGCTCTGGGACGAGGGTCTCGATTTATGAGTGCCACTGAACAGCTCCGTGAAAGTGGCCGGTGGGGGGGGGCAGTTGAGGGGCACGACGCCATAGTCATTCCTTGCACCTGGGGCCCAGAGGGAGGAGGAGAATAAGCCATCAATGCCTGCGTGCACACCGGAGGACCGGCCGACACTTCCTCGCCACGGCTGGCCTCCAGCACTGGAAAAATCAAGGGAAGACGGTCTATGTTGACTCAGTTTCCCTCAAACTGCCACGGCGGCTTCATCCATTACCATTCCTTCCTGCGTGCTCCCTCCTGTCTGCGGCTGGAGCCCTCCCTTCCCAGCCTTGAGTTGCCCCGTGGTTCATACACTTCCCCCAGGCCTCCTCACCCCTGTGGCCCACGTGCGTCACAGCCTCCCGTGGGGTCTCTAAGGCATGAACTAGAGCCTGTCGCTCCCCCGGGGAAAACTCCTGGCTGTGGCCATGATGCCTGGCAGACAACCCAAGGAAGGAGCAGACCAGGCTGGCCCAGGGGTCCATCAAGGCCATAGGGCTGCCTCTGCCTCCCCTGTCCCTACGGGCATCCCGCCCCATTTCCTTGGGACGTGCCATGGTGCATTTGTTCCTCTTACAATCCTTCCTCAGAAGCCCCAGCCACCGCTTTCACTGACCAGATCTGGGACACGCGGCCACCTCCAGCTGCAAGGGAATCTGGAAGAGTATTGTCATCCAGACACGCTGAAACCCAGAACATACTGGGTTCCATCAGAAAAGGGCAGGGTGCTATTAGGTCAGCACCTAGGAGGCTCGGCGCTGCTACGTGACTTGGCCTGGTGGCCTCTCCAACCTCTTCGCCCCTGCAGGGAGCTGTACTGCCCCTCCCTCCACCGGTGGGACTCGGCTGCATCTGATCCCTCCATGGCCTGGGGGGCTGCGACCCCACTGAGATGTCAGCTCTCTCCGAGAGGACTGTCCTGAGCCTAGTGGGGTAAATAAAGAGGGCTTATCTGTACAATGCCATGCAACTGTTAAAAAAAAAAACGTGGCCAACTGGAACACACCCATCAGGGAGAAGGTCTCTGTTGAGTTGAATTGTGTCCCCCAAAAAGAAAGGTTGAAGTCCTCAGCCCAGGTACAGGGCCTTTGCAGATGTTATTAGTCAAACTGAAGTCATACTGGAGGAGGCTGGGCCCATGTGTCAGTGATTGTGTCCTGATAAAAAGAGGAGGAGACAGAGATGCCCGGGGAGGGGCGGGCAAGTGAAGTTGGAGGGGCAGACTGGAGCAGGATGTCCAGCAGCCAAGGCCTGCCGGCCACCGCCAGCCACTGGAAGAGGCAGGGATGTTCCCTGAGCATCTTCAGAAGGACGCACAGCTGCCACCCTGGGATCCCAGACGCCCGGCCTCAGCCCTTCAAGAGAATAAACATCAGTTTGCGCCGTGGGATTTGGTTATGGCGGCCCAGGGAAACTGCTGCAAGCTCACTGTCATCCAGCGTGTTTGTGAGCTAACTCACCTAGTCCTCATGCCTACGTCAGCCCCATTCTGCAGATGAGGAAACTGAGGGTCTGGACCTATGCTGGAGCGTGCCCTGGTCATGCAGCTCGGGCTGCCATCAGGGCTGGAGAGCACAGACCACCAAGCTGGCCCCTCAGACTCCAAGGAGGGGGTGGGGAATGGACACAAACAAGGCTTAACTCTTAAGAAAACAAAGAATATTTTATTCCTTCAGCAGTTTCTATACAATGACACCACGCGAATAGGGTGGGAGTGTTGTCTTCCTTGACCCCAGTCAGCCTCCTGGGAGACCGTATCACATTGCCCAAGAGGCTGAGCCCCGCTCAGGATAAAAGAGGCCATAGTCATCTCCAACTTGTGCAAAACCATCTGCCTCCCTGTGCAAACACACGGCCATGCTGTACTGTGTCCACTAACAGGCCCTTCTTCCGTGGCCTCATGGGAACACCAAGCATAAGGAGATTCCCTGGGAGAGACATCATTTGCTGGGGAGTGGGAATCCTACGCCAATCTCCTTGATGACTCCTCTGCACATCTCAGGGAACCCTGGCCACCCGCCAGAGCTCCACACAGTGGCTGACCCATGTCCCCATTTTACAGACGGCCAGCCTGAGGACCAGAGGGTGACAAGCCTTCCCTTCCCCTCGGCTGTACTTAACCGTTGAGCTCCCCTCCCACTGGCCTGTGCCTGGTCCCCCAGCCCAGCCCGGCTGATACGGAGCCGCCACCAGGTCCCAAGCCCCCTAGCGGGTCAGCGGGAGTGGCGGCAGCAGGGGCATGCCCAGCTGGGCCATGGAGCAGCTGGGGTGCATCAGCAGAGCATTCGGTTCCGGGACACCAGGGGGCACCCGGAGCTGCCTCTCCGTCCCTAAGAGAGACCCGACAGGTGACCGATGTGAGGTTAGGCGCTGGGTGGCCCATCGGTGGGTCGTCAAAGACCCCACGGTGGTGGCGGCCCGGATCCCATGAAAGGGCTGGAGCGTCGACTGGGCTTCCGGAAGACTCCCAAGCAACAGCGCCAGTCTCGGCGCGGGGCGCTCCACGCCATCATCGCCGAGCTCAGTGACTGTACAGCGCGGGTCGGAGGCTCCCTATTTGCCGGTGCAGGACACCGCGGACATCAACTCTGTGGCCAGGGCCCCCAGCTGGTGCGCGGCGGGCAGCCCAGGCCCGCTGGGGTCTGGGGCCCGCGGCGCCCGGGCGCCGGCCTCACAGGCTGGAGGGCTGGGCCAGACCGCCCCGAAGGGGCGGCGGGCGCG
>NC_048231.1:37536273-37547711 GCF_002007445.2 Ailuropoda melanoleuca
CGTCGTACGCCAGGAAGTAGACGCCGAAGCTGGGCGTCTCGCGCAGCAGCGTGGACGCCATGCCGCGGTTGACGCCGCGCAACGCCCTCGCGCCGGTAGATCTGCGCCAGGCAGTGCAGCGAGCCGCGGTAGGTGCGCGCCGGCCCCGCGTCCTGCAGCTGTAGCCGCGTCTTGGCCAGCTCCATGGGGCAGCAGATGACGCACTGGATGGCGCCTGCCGCCGCGCCGGCCAAGAACTGGTTCAGCGGTGTGTCGCGGCCCAGCGCCCGCAGGGTGTTGCCCTGCACGCCGAACACCAGCGCGTTGATGAAGGTGAGCCCCATGAGGGGCGAGCCCAGGCCCTTGTACAGGCCCAGCACCTGCGGGGCGCACGGACACGCGTCAGGCGCGCTCCTGCGCCTGCTTGGGTGGCCCGGCCCGCCTCCCCGCGACCCCGCCTGCAGGGAGGGCGGAGCCCCAGCCCACCCCCACTGTTCAAGAGGACCAAGGCAAATTCTGCTAGAACCCATGTCCTCGATGTCGGAGGCCTGGGCATTCGCACCTTCCCATTTCCCAAGTCCCCATTTGCCCATGGTCCCCGGACACCTTCTTCTCCAGCTCTGCGGTCTGGGGCCCAAAGCATTCTAGAAGCTGGTTCCCCACCGCCACCCCCAGGCCCAGGCCACTCACACTCTCCTGCTTGATGATTGACTGGAAGCAGTGCAAGGTCCCTCGGTACTGAGGCTTCTCCACGCTCTGGACCTGAAGCCGCACCTGCAAAGACAGGGCCCAGTGAAAGGTGGGCTAGCCCAGCCGGAGCTCCCAGCTCCCTTGCCCCAAGCACTCAGGACAGCCAGCAGAGCACGCTCCTGCAGGCCCAAGGCTGGACGCTGGAGGCAGGGAGCCAAGTAGCTTTCTGTGGCTTTTGGAATTCTGGGATGGGGCAGGGCCGGGTGTCCGTGGCTCTTGGGGGGGGGTATCAGTGGGCAACAGCCGCAGAGACAGCCAGCTGCACAGGGGGTAGAGGGTCCCCAAGATCTCAGAGAAGTAAAGGCTAAGCCTCTGGTTGTGTAATTCTACACGATGTGCGGACAGCGGAGCACAAAGCATTTTCCCAGACCTCCCCACTGTCCTGGTGGCAAACCATGGCTGATGCCGGAGGGACTCCCCACTTAATTCCCATCACCCAACTCCCCTCCTTGGGGGCTGACAGTGCTGCAGTGGGTGTTAAAAGCAGTGAGCCCTGGACTCTGAGGGACCCCCTCATTTCTGCCAGTAGCCCCTTGTGAGGACAGTGGTCATGAGTTAACAAAGCAGTGACAAGAGAGCAGCTGATAGCCTCCTTGGTGACCATGTCACCACCTTCGGGACGTGGGGGCTCAGGCCAAGCTGCCCTTGGAGCCCTGTAGTCCGGAACCTCTTGATTTTATTCTCTGTTGACGGAGAGCTTATCCCTGCACTTGATACGCAGGCCCCACAGTGTGGAGCGGGAGCACATTTCCCGAACTCAGAATCCCGGTGATGGGGGTCGGGGGTGAGCTAGGTTAAGTCATGTGCTCAGGAGCTGACTCATAAATCACTATCACAGCCAGGGCCACAGCACAAACACCCCTCTATGCCCGGCAGCACCGGAGGGCCTAACCCTGGAATCACCAGCCGAGGTGGGTGTCGTTACCCCCACTTCAAAGATGGGAACACTGAAACTCAGAGACGTTTTGCAACTTGGCCAAGGCTGTCTATCCTCTCCAGCAACAGGAGTGGCTCGGCTGCGTTGGTCAGGGCCAGAGTGGGGTGGCGTGCTGGCTGGTAAGAGCCTTCCAGTGGATCTTCTTTTGCCAAATGCGCTGACAAAAGAATGTTTCTGAAGAACAAAAAAGCACCATCTCTGCACACGAGGACCTCTGCAGTTGGCAGCCACTGCTCTGAGAAGCGGCTGACAAGCGAGTGCACCATGCAGGGGGTCACCCCAGCTCCCCTTCCCACCCTGGCTGCCCGCCCGGCTTGGGCCTGGCGGGGAAGGGGTGGATTTGCAGTGGAGAAAAGCAAAAGCGCTTGTGCAACATATTCACAACATCTTAACACCTTAACACTTAATAACGTATTAACACCTTGAGCTCTGCTCAGGTTGTTTTTGCGACGAGAGGTTTCTCATTTCCCTTCCGGGTTCTGGGGTCTCTGGTAGGACATTTCTCTCTCGTGCAGCCCCTAACTGGGCCATGTGAGCAGGTTTCGGCCACACGTGGATGGCGGCTTGAAGTCCCTGTAGGTTGAACGAGCTCTTGCCAGGCTCAGGCCAGCTTGGGTCCCACGGGGAGCACGGAGGACCCCCTCCCCTTTGCTTGTGACCCCTGGACCCGGGCTGAGCACTCGCTGGCTGGCAGTTTGGGGGACCAGGTTTGGGGGTGAAATGGGGCCCGAGTCTTGTAATCTCTAGAGTTAAGGTTAACATCCCATTTGAGGATGGGGGGGCCCGCCCCTGGAAAAGTGATCATTGGCACACATGCTCAAAAGACTCCCAGCTCTCCACTGGGCTAGGAGACCCCCAGTGGGAAGACCTCTGATCCAGAGGGGGCTGATTTTTCTCCACCAGCCCCACCTGCATCCCTGCCCCAGGACCTGTGCCAGGCCCAAGCTCACCTCAGGTCCTCCCTGTCCCCTGCTAGTCAGGGAGGGAACTGTGTGGGGTGGGGAGGAGGAGGGGTGTTCAAGCCCAGGGTCTGGTTCAGCCAGGACAGAGGAGGGTCGGGGGCCCCTGGTCTATACTTACTAGGCTCTCCAGGGTGAGGCTTACACTCATCTACAACAAAGTTACACTTTTGCTACGGATGGAGACGGCCCCTAGCTTAGAAAGTAAAGGCTTTTAAAGCAACATAAAATGTCAACATCACATCCAGGCACGGAGCCCCCAGGGCCCAGCCCCGACGTCCAGGGACATCCCCTCCCCTGCCCTGGGATGGCCACTCCCCGGGAAAAGCAGTTTTAGACCCAGTGTCCCTGATTACTGTCATGTCCTTGGCAGTAGAAAGGGGAGGGGTTGCTAGGAGGACTGGGGGGTTTCGGGGGGGGGCTGACCTTGTTCTGCTCTCCCCAGGCATGTGCTTCGCGATGACTGGTAGATTCAGGCACTTGGCATGTGTGCACTTTTCTACATGTGTTAAATTTCAGTTAAAACAACAACAGAGCTACTGAAGTCAAGCCCACTTTTGCCGAACGCAGGAATACATACGGGTCTGTGTACATTTCTGTTTTTCAGCAGAAATCACTAATGAGGGTTGGGGAAGAGGATCTATGAAGGACTGGGTTTTGTTTTGTTTTCAGTTTATATGTCTCTATAACGGTTAAAAATTTCTTTACAACCTACATCGCCTTTGTATAATAGAAAGCCAACTAACTGTGTTATGTACGCGATGATATTTTTAAAATATCACACGCCCGTGGCAGGCACGATGCTGGAGGGGGATCCTGAAGAAGTGAACAGGATGGGAAAACTGATTTGTCAGTATAAGGAAAGAAGGTGTTCTTCCGCCTTTCCCAATTTTCTTTTAATGAGAATTGTTTAACTCTTATACTGGAAAAGAGCCAGTAAAAAATAAGGCAACTGGGCTGGGGGGCGGAGGGAGGTGCCTGGATGACTCGGTCGGTTAAGTGTGTCTGTCTTTGGCTCAGGTCTTGATCCCAGGGTCCTGGGATCGAGCCCCACGTGGGGCTCCCTGCTCCCCGGGGAGTCTGCTTCTCCCTTTGACCCTGCCTCTGCCTGCCGCTCTGCCTGTGCTCTCTGTCAAATAAATAAAATCTTAAAAACAGAAAAATAAGGCCACTGGTGACACAGCGTTAGATTAAACCAAAGAAGCGTGTTCCCTGACTAGCACAACACAACAGCGAGCCTGTACCTGGGATGAGAGGGGTCTTGAGTTGAGTGACGAGGGGTTACTGGGGGCGGGCTTTTCCTATCCATGAGAAGCCTGGCTCTTAAAGACAGGTTTGCTCAGATGTGATGCAGGTGGGCCGGTGGCCAAAAGAAGTCACGAGTGGATTTCTTCAAAGACCATTCTTCAGGGGTGAGGTAAGGGATAGGGTCCTAGGGGCAGGAGCTCTGGGGGGTGGAGAGGCTCCTGCCCCCAGTCACTGCCGGGGGTGCTGGTCGTGGCCCAGGAGCTCAGAGGGGGCCAGAGCCACCAGGACAGAGTCCTCCCCAGCCTGGGGGTCCCTGAGGAGGGGGCCCAGTGGGAGCAGAGCTAGCTGAGGGGGGCCTGGCCATGCCCAGGCTGAGTCATGGCTCAGAGAGACCTGGCCCCTGCGAAGCTGGGCTGAGGAAGCAAATCCAGAGTCACTTCTTGGCCGGATACAGAGGCATTTACAACATGTGACACGAGATCTGAACACAGCAGAGCGTAGACAGTCAGGCTCTCCTGGGCTGCTCG
Organism: Ailuropoda melanoleuca; assembly: GCF_002007445.2. NCBI lineage: Eukaryota > Metazoa > Chordata > Mammalia > Carnivora > Ursidae > Ailuropoda > Ailuropoda melanoleuca. The sequence goes on from NC_048231.1 coordinate 37,540,674, forward strand.
GGCCTGTGGGCCGCGCACAGGCAGTGGTGAGGACAGGCTCTCAGTGGGCTGTGTGGGGACACGGGTCGCTGGGTGGGAGCAAAGCCTGGTCCTTCCACCTTCTCCCTGAACTGCATACGATGGGATAGGAGGAGGTCTGCGCTGCAGAACTAGCATTTCATGCGACGCAAACTTGACTGACGAGCACCTGGCACCACAAGGGCCTCCGTAAACTTGCCCGAGGCGTCACGCGGCAGATGAGAACCCTGCGCCCCGAGGTGAAGCAGCCGGCCCCAGGTCACACAGCAGATGGGCTAGCAGGGGGCCTGGACCTGGGCAAGGCCTCGGGCAGGACTCGTTCAGGTCAGAGCCAGTACGTGAAGCTAGGCCCTCAGGCCTGCCCTGGAGAAAACCCCAGCGCCGAGGTCCAGAGTCCTTTTCTTGCCCAAGGACCACCTGACTTCCACTGAAAAAAGAGGGGACAGGAAGTGACCTCAAACCCAGCTAGGGCTGACATCCTTGCCCTTGCCGTCCCCAGTAAGCACTGCCAAGTTCAGTGTTTACAGTGGGTCACAGGGTCTGGCCTAGTGCCCTGCTGCTTACAGCTCGCGCTGATTCCCGGGTGAAGGCTGCAAGGAAAAGTCCAGACTTGGCTGGTTTCAGGACTTAAAACCCCAACAAGGACAAAATCCTGTTTGGCAATTTGCAGCTGGAGAACATGGATTTCCTTTGTTTCCATTGTGAGCCTCTAAGAACGTGGATTTGGACAGTTTATCGCGGAGGAGCTGTGGACCGAGTGCTCGCCCCAGGGCCACACTCCGGAGCCACGAACGCCACGCAAGTGCACACCAGCCCTTGGGAACCAGTAGCGTGATTTCGCGCCGTGGTGATTACCACTCGGTGAAGATCACGTGCATGGGAAATACTGACAAGTTCTGGTTTTTCTGTCTCTCTGTATTCTCTCTCTGAACTGCTCTTTCTTTCAAGAAGATGTCTGGAGGGCTTCTGCATGGGAACAGTGGGTGCCCCTGCTCTGGGAAGGGGAAGGCTGCCCGTCAGTCTCTCAGTCTCAGTCTCAGGGGCCTCCAAGTTCAGCCCCGAGCTGGGAGAGGTAAGGCCAGACCCAGAAGGAACGCGGACACAGCCATCCACCTGGGTGTCACAGAACCTGGCGTCTACCTGTATTCCAGAACCTGTGGGAAGACCTCACAGGTGTTCCTAAGGTGGTCACTGGAAGGGGGCCTCCCGCCGCCTTGGCCCTGCAGGCCTCTGTGCACGGTCTGCGCCTCCACAAAGACCTGAGAGGAAAACTGTGACAAGACACTCACCTTGACGGTGTCAAATGGGTGTCCCACGAGCACGCCTGCCACACCTGGAGGGAAAAAGGAGGACCGTCACCCAGATGCCTCAGAAACCTGCAGTGTGGGGGGGCTTCCGCCTGGGAGGACCGCGTGGGAGCCGCCTGACGGGAACAGAGAACATGTGCCAGGTGCCTACTGTGTGCCAGGCGCCTACTGTGTGCCAGGCGCCCTGTGAGCTCCTTTGTCCTCAGGTCTGCAAGAGCAGGAAGGGTAAGAGGGTGACATCCCTGAGGGAGAGCCAGGATCTGTCCAACTCGAAGCTGGTGTCTCTCCCTCCCCTGCTACTCTCCTGACCGCACCTGACTGACACTCCTGGCCCCACAAACACCTCCAGCATGGCCCGGGGGCCCAGACAGTCACCCAGATTTGAATTTTCCCGCTGCCACTCATCAGATGGCCCAGCCCACAAGGAACTCGAGGTCTGCAGCTCACTCTCCTCCCCTGTACCAGGTGTGAGCCTTGGTCCCCCCTCACCCTGCGTGCTGACCCGGAACGGAGGCGAGGCACAGAAGTATTGCAGACACGGGCCGGCCACTCCCTTCCCTGCAGGGGCGGCACCTGCTGCCCAGGGAGTCAGTTCCCAACTTTGCATCGTGCGCCTTTGTGATCTGCCCGATATGATCGGTTCAAGCCCTGCCCAAACCCGGCCCCACCTCGAAGGACAAAGGCTCACTCCCCACATCGGCTCCTAAATACTTTTCAGAGTCCTGAGTGCTGTTCAGGTGTAAATATCACCGGGAATCAGGCACCTTGTTTCCGCATTCACGGAAGGAAGACGGGGAGGCTCAGTGAGGTGTAGTAACCCATGCACCAACTCCCACGCCTTCCTCCCGAGAAGTTTGTGTGTGACTTTCTTAAAGTTCTCCTTTTACTGCTAGGAGTATCTATAATTAAGACAGTTACTATTTGTTGAGTGACAAACAGTAACGTTTCTACCTGGGGGTCACTGTTGTTAGTTTCGTATGTGTACTAACTCTCCCTCTTCTATGTAAAGAAAGGACTATTAGCCCATCTTACAGATGAGGAATGGGAGGCCGAGAGAGTATGTCCACGCTGCACAGCTCCTAAGTTGGTGGGGTGAGGCTCTGAACCCGGATCTTCTGGGCCTGGAGCCCTCCTCCTTAACCACTCGTCTTTCCTGCCCCCTGCTGGGGCTGGGGATCGTGGTGGGCGCCCAGAGGTTAGTGGGGATCACCATGCAGCCTCTTTACAACTTGCAAATCTTTGTAGGGTGTCCTCTCCATCCTCTTCCATGCTTCGGGCCTTAGAATCCACTGTGTTTGATACTAACTTTGCCAATCCTACTTTCTTTTTGGTTACGTGTGCCTGGTATAGCTTTGTGACAGTGAATTGTCAACCTGGTCCTCCTGCTTTGTTCTCGATGCTCCTGGAAACGAGCTAAAGCTCAGCTTTGGCCTCTGATTTTGCCAAGACAGGACATCTGACCCGACTCTATCTTATTTTATGTGAATGAATTCTCCTACATCCTTTTCCTTTCTGCATCTTTGCTGGTTCGGGCAAACTGCCATTTGTCCTCCTTCTGCTTGTTAATGTTTAAGTTCAGCTAAAGGTTACTTCTTGTTTCTAACCCTTAGAATCATCATTAGACACAGGCTAAGAACCGTTGCCCCCCAAGGCTCTCTCTGCCCCCCGCTGCCCCACCCCAGGAAGAGCCACCCCAAGAAGGTCCCCACCCCTGTAGCTTCCCCTTCTATCCCCTACCCCACACACCCAGAGACCCCACGAGACTCAGAGCTGTTCCCTCTCCTCCTCACCGCTACCCCCTTCTGGGGGTCTCTACTCTGATCAATTGCCATTTTTCTCAGAGGTAACATATAGGGCAATGGCCTCCGCATTCCTGCTCCTCTGCAAAATCTATCTCGTTAACGCTGTCAGGGAACAAGGGACCTGTGCTCTGGTGAGGCTCTCAGCAGAGGCCAATATCCTAGAATCTTCTGGCTTCTGCTGCTGCAGCTGAGAAATCTGTTGCCAGTGCGTTTCTTCTCCTTTGTCAATAATTTATGCGCTCTATCAGGAAGCCTCTGAGATTTTATCTAGATTTCAGGAATGTCACCAAGATGCCAAGGGTGTGTCTTTTTTTTTTTTTTTTTTAAGAGTAACCCTGCCTGGTACCACACCAGCGCTTTCACTCCCCAGACTCAGGCATTTTTCTGATCACAGAGAAAATTTCCACTCTTACGTATTCATCCTAATCATATCTCCAGACCTTTTCCTCCTTCTGGAACCTGTAACATCCACAGGAAGATGAAAAGACAGCCCCAAGGCGTCTTGTCCCTCAGGACTTCCATACCTGCGTCTCTGGGCTTCTGAGACACACTTTGTTTCTATCTTTTGCAACCCACCTTCTTTTTTCGTTTCGTGTTGTAAATTTTCTAAATTTGAACACCCTAGTTCTAGAATTTATTTTCTGGAACTGTAACTGATTTCCTGCGGGTTTTGGAAACCTGATACTTTCCTGGGGTATGCTGTTTGGCCTTGCTTCTCCAGCTCTGGGCCCTTCAGGCCCTCCCTGCCCTCTGCAGCCAGGCCCAGCTGTGTGGTCCCCAAGAAGCACACACTGGAAATGCTGGAGGTTCCCTTCCTGTGGGTGGCCTGTCCTGCCTCTGACCCCAGAGGTTCTGGCACCAGCCTTCATCAGACTCCAGGATGGGAGGGGATGACCCCCACCCCATCAGCCTCCATTGCCAAGGCCTCCAACGACAGTCATTTGCATTCCTACTTTCCCCAGAGGCTCGGTTCTCAGCCCTCAGGGGAGGGGCTTCCTGCCTCACCTGCGACATCCCCCCTCACTGGTACAGAGGGGGCCTTGGGGCCCGCCTCCATCAGGGCCTCCTGTCCCCCAAAGCCTTATCCTTTTAACCTCACAGTTACCTTGAGAGCCAGGAAGCCCTGCGAGACCCGCTCCCGAACAGGCCACTGAGGCGGCCCAAGTGGACCCTTTCTGCCACCTCCAAAGCCAGTGCCCACTGCCGAACATAAGCTGGATTTTTAGAGGCACCCTGAGCCCATCATGGCCCTCCAGGGTCGGAGGGGGGTCCACTCTCCCCAGGCAGGATTCCCGGCCCGACCATGGAGCTGCTCTCCACACCTTCTCCTATCCACGCCCCGGGCAGGGAGAACTCCGTTCAGAGCACAGGTAATCTGCGGGCTGAAGACCCGGCACCGACCCCCTGGTGGGGAGCGTGGGTAGGCCTTCTGACCATCCCAGGACCTGAGCGCCGGGATGCTGTCAATCAAGGTGCCTGGCCCACCTCCCAGAGGGCGATATTGAACACGTGATCCGATACTCAGCCAATCAGAGGTGAGGTACTCTACTCCCTCCCAGGAATCTGAATCTAGAGGGACCCCAGGGCACCAAAGAGAAGCACCCGCCGTCACCCTGCCTTAAGCCTCCAGGCCTGGAGGAGCCGAAACCGAAGTAACTAGGCGGGGCCTCTAGGACCCGGGCGCCGAGATGGGAGTGCTACCCGGCTTGCTTCCTAGACAGTCCCTCTGCGCAGGCTGCGCCATGCCACGGACCCAGAAGGCGGACCAGGGGTATAAGGACAACCAAGTCACTGTCCCACTAGTCCCTCCACTTCTCGAGACCAGGGTTTCTCCTGGGTCAAATAAGAGCAGAAGAGGATCCCCGGGGGGAGCGGGGGCTGACGAGCCTCGCCAAGAATCTTTGTGGCAGCCAATACCATCCTCAGGCACCTGGGAGACTCAGGCCTCCGCTCACACAGCAGGGACGGGGGTGCGCACCGCCAGCCCCAGGCTTGCGCCTGGATCCGTGGGAGGCAGTGGGGGCGGGGGCTGTGGCCTATAGCTGGGTGTGGTACTGGACTCTTATCTCGCCCCAACCCTGGAGCCTGGACAGGATCTCCTGGGTGGGCCAGGTAAGGATGGGCAGAAGGCATTCCAGGAGCGGCCCTTTGTGAGCAAGAGCCTCGAGTGACTGAACACGTGTTCCTAGGGGGATGGGTCCCTACGCAGGCCCGGCCTTAGGATGAGTGGTCCTACCCCAAACCCCACAGCTTGCAGGGGGCTCCCAGGACACCCAGGAGAAATCAGAAGAAATCCTGCCCCTCTGGGGGAAAGAACACACCCTCCCCAAGAAGTTGGTAAGGGTCTTTGGACATGGGATAGCCCACCCTCACAGAGCCATCACTTGGGTGGGGGCTGGGTAGAGGGGGAGGGCTGGGTAGAGGATGGCCTGGGGCACAGGAGGAGCCAGCAGGGGTGGGGGCAGGTGCCGCCATGGGAGGGAAACAGGAAAAGCAGAGTAGGGTCATTGGGGGATAGGGGAGCTGAGAGCTGGATCTGCAGAGGCTTCCCCCTCCTGTCTGCTCTGGCCTGGGGTTGGGAGAAATGCACCCATTTATGAAAAGCCCTGGGGTTTTTCCCCCTTCAGCAGGCTCCAGGCCGGTGGTTTCCTGAGGCCCCATTGGGTAACAGTCCGGGAAGTTCTTAAATCTCTTCACACACATCATTTCCCTGGCACACTCTCTTCTCCACCAGTCTCCTCTTGCCCAGAGTAGGCCGCTCAAACTGCAGAGGTTTAAATGCCTGAGGCCATTGCTAGTCCCTCCTCTGGCTCCAGGGAGCCCAGCGCCAAACGCCAGCAGATAAACAGGTGCTGGAGGAGAGAAGCCCACCATCAGCGCAGGATCAGGCCTGGGGTGACGCAGCCGACTCCTAGCGGCTCCTCTGTCACCTCGGTAGGGAATACCTGTTAGCAAAACTTGGCTCGCAATTAATACCAGTTGCGTAAATTAACTCTCCAAGTAAAAGCAGAGAAACTACAGGCCAAACAGGGAAGTGGCCATTCTGGTGCCTCGGGCGCCCCACAGCAGAGCCCCACTGCACACTTATTTCTGCCTTCTCGGGACACAGGGTTGGGAAGGACCCTAGCAGCCAGGCCTGGGTGAAGGTGCCCCACATCAGTGACATGCACGCGTGAGCACGAGGGCTAGTCCACGCCGCCACCTGGGTGGAGTCGCCCCCCAGCAGCTCAGGGAACGGCGTAGGAAGGTGCGGTGTGCCAAAGCGCCGGGGTCCGGCCGGCGCCCTTCAGTGCCCTCCAAGGCCAGCCCGCCGGGGGGTCGTCCTGTGGCCCCAGCCCCGCCCAGACATCTTCGCGGGGAGGAGGGTGGAGCCAACCCCAAACTTCTCGGGCCCTGGTAAGGGGCTCTGGTCCGGGTGGGCGCGGGGGCCGGGGATGCCGGAGCAGGGGAGGGAGATGCGCCCGAGGCCTCGGGCGAGAAGAGCGCAAGGGGCGCTGGTGCATCCTCCTGGCAGTCCCAGCCTTGGCCAAGCCACCGTGCTGCCCCGGCGCCCCAGACCGGACGTGCCCCGAAGGGCTTAAACGACGCGTGCCCTCGCGGACTGCGCGCTAGACGCCCTTCGGGCCTGCAGTCAGTTCACGCCCACGAGAACCCAGTGAGACCAGAGCATTGTTATCCCCCATTCTGCAGGCGACGAAACCCCGGCCACAAGATGAGCGGCCGGGGCCCAGGGCTCGCAGGTGAGCCGGCCTCCCATCCCGCACGCCTGGCTCCGGCCTCCCGAGATTGGGCGCTCGGGGCGAGAGCCGCCCGCCTCCTTACCCCCAGCGCATCCAGCCAGGAAGTCGAGCGCCATTGCCGGGTCCCCGGTGAGGCCGCCCTTCCTCCTCGTCCTTCTCCTTTGGCCCCTC
>NC_048231.1:37547905-37680907 GCF_002007445.2 Ailuropoda melanoleuca
AGGCGGGCCGGGAGCGCGCGGCGGCGGGACGGTGGGGCTCGGCCCGGGAGTCCGGGGCCTGACGGCGGCCTGTGCGGGGCGGGAACCTCCCGGCGTGCGCGAGACGGGTCCGCTGAGCGGGAGGCGGGGTGTGTTCGCTCTGGACCGGACCCGGGGGCCTGGGGCCAGATCCCGACTCCGCCGCCGAACCTCGGGTGTCTGCCCGTGTAATGGGGACACAGGCGCGACAGCGGGCTCCTAGAGCCAGGACCCTCCCAGGCTCGGACACTAGCTGTGATACCCCGCGGGCGGCGAATCGCCCCTCCGCCTGCGCGCCCTCCCGGCCCGGCATCGGGGTGTCGGGATCCGAGCGCGCCCGCCTTCCCGGGCGGCGGGGAGCGAGCTAGAAAGAAGAGGGCCGTGGGGCGCCCCTCGGGGGCCCGCACCTGCCCGCGCGCTGCGGGGCCGCGGGAGCCTCGGAAGGGTGCGGAGCGGGGCAGGTTCCTGGACGGGCTGAGAGCGGCGCGGCTGAGGGGCGGCCCGCGAGGCCTCGGGACTGGACGAAACGGGCCAGGTGGGAGGGCTCTGGGCTCCCGGCGTCGTGGGGAGCCGGGCGGCAGGGGGACGAGGGGGCAGAGGAGGAGTCGGTCCGACGCCGTCTGCCCGGGGAGAGTCCCTGAGATTGGCGGTGGCAAGGACCCTTCCCTTCAGAGACCTGCCCTGCCCTCGTTCCCCAGCGCCTCAGGAGGCCTGGACTGTCCGGTTGGGACTGGACTTGGCTGGGCACTTTCTCCTTCACAATGAGGGAGAGATAACACCTTTCGGGCCTGGGGCCCAACTTCCTTCTTCACGTTCCTGTGGTTAGGACCACACTCCCTGCGGTGTTTCCGGATTGCAGGTCACACAGTTCTTTTATTCTCACTGTACCGTTTCTGAAATCGGGACAGGGATTACAATGGATCTGTTGCCCAAGGTTTTACAGATTATGTATTTCTGACACTAGGGTATATGTCAGCTAAGCAGTGATCCATGGTGAGACGGAGGCCACCAGGAATCCAACAGTCACGTGTCGTTTCCTTTTATTCTTCTTAGAATCTAGATAGAACATTCATTAACCAGAAACCCAAACCCAGGTCTGCTGACTCCTAGTCCAGTGCTCGTGATGGCTGGTGGGCCCTGAACTAGGGGTCTGGAGGCCTGGGTTTGAATATCGCCAGCTTCTGACCTCAAGGAACCAGAAAAGCAGTAGCATGTGGGCCCCAGGAGAAGCCCAGACCCAAAACGGGCAGGAGTTGACTGTGGGGACACTCCAGCTGCTGGAGGCCTCCAAGGCACGACAATTAAACTACATCCAGGTGACTCACCCCTAGGAACACTTGTCCCCTGGTTGCCGACGCCTCCGGAGGTAAAGCACAACGTCTGCAGCTACCCCCGCTTTTGGAGGTTTGAGAAGGAAGCGAAGTACCTTAACGGGGCAGTAAGTCAGAATGTTGTGATGAAACGGTGGAGAAGGAAACAAGGATGACCTGCTTTATTTATTTATATATATAATTTATACATATACATATATATATATTTAAGATTTATTTATTTTAGAGAGAGAGCACACAAGCAGGGGGAGGAACAGGAGAGGGAGAGAATCCCAAGCAGGCTCCAACTTCCCACTGAGTGTGGAGTCCGACGTGGGTCTCAATCTCACAACCCTGAGATCATGACCTGAGCCGAAACCAAGAGTCGTTTAACCAACTGCACCACCCAGGCACCCTGCTTACATATATATATTTTATAGATTTTATTTAAATATTTAAATTATATATATGTGTGTATGTGTATGTGTGTATGTATGTGTGTGTGTGTGTATATATATTTTTTTCTTTTTTTTTAAAGAGAATGCACGTGCCTTGAAGTTAATGTCATGCTTGGGGCAGGTAGCGTGAGCCCTGACTCCCTGGGGGGTCAGCAACCTGACCTCCAGGGGCTTTGGTGGCGGTTCAGGAGAGACCAGAACGGGAAAACAGGGAAGTCACGGCCAAGTCGATGAATACGCAATGCCCGTATTTTTGAGCCTGCGTTATGACATCAGCAGTCGGGTTCTGTGTTCTGTTTTGTTTCCTGAGGATAAAATGAGAGCACAAAGTATGGTTGTTTGAACTCCTCACCTGCCACAGCACCCCAGGCCCCACCCCCAGCCCCAGGGAAGCCACCCTACAGGGCTCTTCTCCGGCCCCAGACTTGAAGGGGCAGGAGGGGCTCAAAGCCAGAGCAGTAGCAGGGCAGCAAGTGGGGGAGGGAATGGCACAGGGGACCAGGGGTCAAACCAGGTCACTGAAAAGTGCATGGAGCAAGTTTTTATTTTGTACAGCTTTTATAATTTCTTACACAAGGAGGGTCCAGTGTGGAAGGATTAGAAACACCAGCAGGAATAGAGGAAAAGAAAATCACCTCTGTTCTCTCTCACTTGGATTCAGTGACAGGAGGCTGTTTTGACCTGGTGACATGGGGTGGGGAGGGCAGGGCTGTCAACTGACTCCCGGCTCGCCTGGAATAAAACCTAGGCTCGGTGCCTCTGAGCCCAAGGTGACCTGGCCGCAAGCTCACACTCCACGCCCATGCTCACCCCAGTGCTTTTGCACCGGCTGCTTCCTTTGGCTGGGAAGCGCTTCCCTTGCCCAGATCACCTCCAAAACTCAGGCCCCTGTCCACTCCTCACCGCCTCACGAGGGGCTTGGCTGGCCCTCCCTGTCTACAGTGGACAGCCCGCTGTCCCTCCGCACACTGCTTTCTTTCAACTCCTAGAGTGACATTATTTGTTTCTCTATGTGTTAATCTCCTCTCTCCCACCAGAATGTGAGCTTCACCGGGGCAGGGACCTTCCCTGTCTCCTTTATTAACCCTAAACAAGGCAGGCACACAGTGGGTGCTCTATAAATGTGCAAGGTGATGGAATCACCGAATGGCCAGGGCTGTGGAAGGTGATGGGCCCTGGGTGGGGGGTGAGGCAAGTGGGAGGCCCCGCTGGCTGATACCCCGAGGCTTCTCCAGGGACCTGTGTTCTGTGAAAAAGAGGTGAGGGGTCCTGGGGGTTCTGGGTGATAATTTTTTCTAAAACGTATTTTTAGAATTAAAAACTTCAGAAACAAAGTTTCTCCCTGCTAGGCTACAGTCTGCCCTGATAAGGAGCCAGGGAGATACAGGAAGGGGACGTGCCTCTCCTGGGTTGAGGCCGGTGCGTGCGTGCGTGCGTGCGTGCGTGCGTGCGTGGTGTGTGTCTGCAGAGCCCAGACACCTGCATCCCTGTCAGTTTTGACTCAAAAGCAGGAGTCACAGAGCATCTTGGTGGCTCAGTCAGTGAAGCATCTGACTCTTGATCTCAGCTCAGGTCTTGATCTCGGGGTCGTGAGTTCAAGCCCCACATTGGGTTCCCTGCTGGGTGTGGAGCCTACATTTAAAAAAAAAAAAATCAGAGGTCACCCTGCCAACTCTGGCAGGGGGTGAACAGGCAGCTGAGGAGCCAGGCCTGGGTGAGGGGGTGGGGGCCCTGGCCCGTCCTGCCGTGGGGCCCCAGCCACAGGCTCCCCACTCTAGACCTCCAGGATTGGAGGCTCCCAGGATGCTGGCTAAGACACAGATTCCCAGACCTAAGGAATCAGACTCCTGGAGCAGAGGGGCTCGAAACCGGCATTTAAAGTGACCCCTTCGGGGGTGTTTAAGTGGCTCTGGGGACCACAAGTTGAGACTGTCTCCAAGGACAGGTTCTGGAAGCTTCACTCTAGCTGTTTTGCTTTTTAGTCTCAACTCGGACCCCTTCTGGCTGTGTGACCCTGTGAGTCTTCTTGGCCTCAGGTCGTCGTCTGTAAAATGGGTTCCGAGGATCCTAGGGGTCAGAGCAAGTGAAGGAGCTCACACCTTCGGCACCTTTGTAGGAAACCCCAAGAGAAGAGTTCGTTGAAGTCTTGATCTGAGAGATCAGGGCTTTCCTGGAGGCATCGTCAACTGCCCAACTGCGGAGGGGAAGCCCCAGGCTCGGAAGGTCTCTGAAGGCTGCTAAGGACTGCGGTGAGCTGGGGTGGGGGACTTTGGGGGGCTCTGGGGGACTGAGCTGTGGGTTCGCTGCCTGACACTGGTGAGAACCGGCTCTGACAGGCCTGTCTCCCAGTGAACCAGTGGCTGCCGTCTGGATGTCTCCAGCCTCTCATCCAGTCCGCTCTCGGAGGGACTCAACCCCCAGCTAAGCGAGTCTACTCTGGGCCTCAGAGGCTGAAGGGCCGGGGACCTGTTGGGGACAGCCAGCCACTGTCTTCCCAAGTCCACGGGGCCCAGAGTTCCCTTGTTCGGTAGACTTGAAGCGATTTGCTGGAAGCGAGTCAGCCCCAGAGCTGCCAGCATACTGTGTGGGCTCCTTGCACCTTCCCCGGGGCCGCCTCTCCAGGTGAGCTGTGGGCCTGCTCGGGCGTGGCACGGTTCCCAGCCCGCCTGGCCTTGGAGCAGTTGAGAGGCTGAAGCCGGGGAGGCCCGGCCGGATTAGGAGATGACCAGAAACTCAAGATGGGAGCGATATAAATAGACTCGGAGCAAATGCTTCAAGGTTAAAAATAGAGCCTACAGGGGCCTGCCCGAGGGTGCCCCCGACCTGGAGGGCCCCAGGGGTGGTCCACAGCTGGGTTGGGCCAACCGGGCGGGACAGAGGGGCCTCGCCCAGCCACGTGGGGCCGACTTGCCGTGTGCTTGCCGCTCATTCGGAGGTCGTGCAGTGTGAGGGCCCCCTGGAGCCCACACTCCGGGCTGGTGCTGGGGCCCGACGTGAGTGGCCCGGCTCTGCCCTCTCTGGGGTGACACACTGTGGGGGGCGGGTGGCGAATGAGCAGACCATTGTCCCAGGCCAAAGGGCCTTGTGAGCAGGCTCCCGAGGGCAGTGGCCAGAGGAGGGCAGTGTGCCCCCACCGGTGCCCTGGGCTGGGAGGCTGTGTGAGCTGGAGTTGGCACCACGGAAGGCCGGAGGGGGCAGGGCAGCGGGGAGAGAACCATACGTGCTGAGTGAGCCCCGAGGCTTGCTGGGACAGTCATGGACGCAGCAGGTAGGACTGCGGGGAGCACACGTGCAGGAGGAGCTGGGTGCAGCTCCAGGGACAGGCAGAGGAAGGGCCGGATGCCCTCGGCCCCCTGGAATCCAGGAGCCCTGCCGTCTTGCAGGAATCATGGCTTTGGAGTCCCCCTATTCCAAAACCTCTCCCAGAAAGGCCTCGCGTTACCTCTGTGTCCCTCCTTCCTCCGTGGCTTTCCTCCTGTCACGGCCGCTCAGCCAGGCAGCATCTTCCTGGGGCAGCTGCCCATGGACAGTCCCTCCCCTCCCCCAGCCAGAAGCTCCCCTCTGCCACCTGCCCTGCTGCTTTGGGCTTCGTCTGCTAGAGTCCCTGTCCTCAGCCCCCTTGGGAGCCCTCGGCTTCTGTGCCACAGTGGGAGTGACCGTGTCACTTCCAAGGCAGTCACCAAGGCATCGTGGCCACTGCCTGGCTCTCCCTCTTGGATCTCCAGCTCTGTGGGGAAGTTGGGAGCCATGTCGGGACTAGTCCTATGGAGAGGTCCCCTGTGTCAAGGACCAAGGCCTCCCGCCGACAACCACGCGAGCGAGTCACCGTGGAAGGGGGTCGTCCGGTCCCCATCAGGCCTTCGGATGGTGCAGCCCAGGCCCACAGCTTGACGACAGCCTCATGGGAGACCCTGAGGCCCAGCTGCCCAGCCAAGCTATTCCCAGATTGCCGACGCTCGGACATTGTGAGATAATAAATGTTGGCCGTTTGAAGCGGCTCAGTTCAGGGATAAGTTGTCGCGCAGTAACGGATTGCATGTACTGCGCAGCCAGGCTGGGCCTGTGGGTGGGCGAGGGTCGTATCCAGGTCATTCCTGGGTCCCAGTGCCCAGCAGGAAGCCTGCATAGGGACACTCGCACCGAAATGAGTGATGACTGATTGATTGGCAGAAGTCAGTTGCATCCCTTCCCTAAACCATCTGGCTTCTGGTGCTGCTTTGGAGAGGGCCTCCTGTTGCTCAACCAACGCCCTGTGTCTTGGATCAGGGTGGGGTCAGAGGTTATCTTGTCCAGATGCGACATCCACATCCGAGGCCCAGGGCTGGTCATTGTCTCAGCCCTTCCAGCCAGTGGACTCCAGACTTGAAGACGCCCCCTGGGCAGGGCGTGAAGGGGTTGCCAGGGGCCGGAAACATGGCCAGCGGGAGATGCTGGGCCCGGAAGCTCTTGAGCTGGGCTCGGGCGCCCAGGAATGAAGAGGCACAGCCTGGCCCGAGTCCCCTTTCCGGGGCGGAGATGCAGGCAGGAAGGCATCAGGGAAAGCTTGTTACATGCTTTTAGCTCTGAGGCCCCTCCCTCCCGGGTGGGGAGGGGGCACACAGGCTTCGAGACCCCAGGCCCAGGGCCCTCACCCCTCAGGATGTGAGAGGAAGGCCAGGGTGTGTGGAAGGGATGAGTCAGGGCCTCATCCCACCCTACACACCCAGAGACACTCTTGTCCCAAAGGTGGGTGCATTCTCACCCACCCCCAGGGCCCTGTGGTCTGCAGCAACCAACGGGGCCTTACGGAGATCGCAGCGGAGCACAGCAGGGCCAAGCCTGGAGAGGACCCTCTCATCTCCTGTCCCGTTCTATAGATGGAGAAACTGTGACTCGGGGGTCACAGAGTGAGCTGAGTGAGGACCTGGCTCTCCTGACCTTGGAGCCCCATTTTCTGGAAATGCCACGGCTGCCAGTGTCTGCAGCCAGCCTGGGCCCCCGTGCCCGCTCTGGGCTCCTGGCCCATTTCCATCGCCCGGAAAGCCCGCTGCCCTTCCTCGACCTCTCCAAATCCTGCCCCAATGGCAAAGTATGTGAAAATGAAAGCTAGATCGGGTATCTTGGGCTCGGCAGTCCCCCTCTGAGAGTGAGCGCCACGGAAACAACAAAAGACTTTCTGTTCTAGATGAAAACCAGTCCACTTCTACCAGTCGTGGATTAAATCGTCACGGAGATACGTGGTGCGCGGACGGCTCCAACGGCTTTACGGACATTACCCTGCAGGACGCCCAAAGCTGGACAGCAGCGGGTAACGGAATTCCCACTTTACAGATGAGGACTGTGAGGCCGAGGTTCCTGAGTTGCACAGTGAGGACGGGCGGGGCCAGGGCCAAGCCTGGCTCAGCCTCCGTCCACCCCGCACACCCGCGGCCACACTGCAATAGCTGCACTGTGTGGGAGGTTGCAGGGGTGGTGGTGGCAAGGTCTCCCAGACACGTCGGTAAGGGAAGAAGCAAAGCACAAAATCACAGTAAAAAAGAAAATGTTTGGGGTGCCTGGGTGGCTCAGTCGGTTGGACACCCGACTCTCGATTATGGCTCGGGTCACGATCTCAGGGTTGTGTGATCAAGCCCAGTGTTGGGCTCTGCGCTGGCGTGGAACCTGCCTGAGATTCTCTCTCTGCCCCTCCCCCCAAAAAACAAAAGAAAACAAAAAAACGACAAAAAAGAAAATGTTTGTGTTTGCCTGCATTTGACTAAAAAGCAGGACCCAGACCTGGACGGTGAGGCACTCACTTCATATGCTCTCTTCAGTCTGGATTTAAAAAAAATAACTTATAGTTATTCTTTTTCTTATAAAATGTAAAAATGCATTTTGGAATGTGTTAAGCCCCTCGGCCAGCTAGTCCCTGTGCCCAGTGGGACCAGCACCAACCCCCTGCTCCCAGAGCCCTTTGCGGCGGCCCAGGCTTGGGTTTCCTGTGCAACGTCTGCCTCTTCCTGGAAGACCAGCCTGGCTGGGCTGCACTCAGTGGGGCTCTGGTGTTGGCGGAGGAGGGCCTCACACCAGCCTTGGTGCTAATCAGTAAAGTGGCCCGTTGAGAGGAGTGGCCCCAGAGGGCTCCCATGGGCTTTGCCTCTGCTGTCCATGCAAGACCCAGAGAGGTAACACTACTGGCCCAAGGCCGCCCATCTGGGAGAGGCAGAGCCTGGAGCCAAACCCAGGCCGTGGGGGCCCCAGCTCTCCCCCAGACCGTGTGGGGCGCTCCCTGGCCAAGACCCCTGACTGCCCAGTCACCCAGCAGCCTCTTTGCCACCTCCTGTGTCAGCTCAAACCGAGTGTGGGTAGGGGACGCCACACTGACTCTGTTCATTCATTTGTATTTTCCACTGTCAATCCACTCACCCTCCACCCCTCCACCCCATCCATTCATCTGTCCATCCTTCAGTCCATCTGTCTGTCCATCCCTCCATCCACCTATCTATCCACCCACCCACTCACCCCCTCCATCCATCTACCCACCCACTCATCCATCCTTTAGTCTGACCATCCTCCTGGCCAGCTGTCTGTCCGTCCACCCATCCATCGCCTTTATTCACCCAGCCTCCCCAGGGTGGTGGTCCTGCGCTGGGTGCCGTGGGCTGAGACGGGTCCGGCACGGCCCTGCCTGTCCGAAGCCCACAGCCGGCTGGGGACCCTTTCCTCCTGAACCGCGGCCCGAAAGGTGAGGTGGCGTGTTTTGTGTCTGCTGTGGAGAAGGGCCGAGTTTGGGCATGTTTGTTCGGGAGGCAGAGGGCCGGTGACACTTGGCTGCAATGACTGGGAAAACACACTTGTCTCCTAGGTCACCCTCTTGGGCTGC
Source organism: Ailuropoda melanoleuca (assembly GCF_002007445.2). Classification (NCBI taxonomy): domain Eukaryota; kingdom Metazoa; phylum Chordata; class Mammalia; order Carnivora; family Ursidae; genus Ailuropoda; species Ailuropoda melanoleuca. The sequence goes on from NC_048231.1 coordinate 37,556,533, forward strand.
CCTCGCCCCACCCCCACACGCCCCTTGTCTTCTCCCTCCTCTGCTTCTGTCCTTGGCGCTCGCTGCTGTTTGGCGGCCTCTGGGCTTTTGTCACCTCATCTCTTGGAGGTCTGTCTCCCTCCCTGGAACGTAAGAGCCACGAGGCAGGGACTCCTGTCTGTGTGGTTGCTGCTGTGGTCTCAGAGCTGGGCTTTGGATGCACGCAGCCCGGGGCGCCTGGGTGGCTCAGTCGGTGAAGTGTCTGCTTTCGGCTCAGGTCATGGTCCCGGGGTCCTGGGATGGAGCCCTACATTGAGCTCCCTGCTGAGTGCGGAGCCTGCCTCTGCCCACCTCCCCCCGCCGCCCCGTGCTCATGCGTGCTCACGTGTGCGCTTTCTCTCTGACAAGTAAATAAATAAAATCTCTGAATGCAAACAGCCGAGCTCCCAAGCAGACGCTGAGCTGTGTATGTCTAAAGGCCGGGCTGGGCATCAGGACAGAACTTGGGCGGGCTGCATCCTGCCCTTTGCCCTCTGACGTGGCAGATGCCACTGCCAGTCTGTCCCCCCTTCACCCTGCAATGGCTGGACGGGCGGGGATGGGGCTGCCCATCAACACCAGGCTGTTCAAGGCCAGCCTTGAACACAAGAAAACAAGCAGACATGCGTCCCTCACCTGAGGGCCACCTGGATGAGGCGGTCTGAACCCTGTGCCCCTCTACCCTGGTCCTGCAGCTTTCTGGCCAGCGGGACACTCATTTTGTGTGACCCTGGGCACTTGCACGGCTTCCTTAAGCCTGAGTGCTCCCATTGCCACCTCGAAGCGCTGCCCTGTGGGTCATTTGGGAGCACATGCTGAGCCTCTGGGAGGGCCCACTGGGTGACGGCCATGGGGGCAAGCTCATGGGCATCGGGGCCTGGCCCTCGGCATCAGAGAGGGGCTGGTTGTTCCAGAGCGTCTGGCAATCACATCCAGCCCTGCCACCTCCATGGCCTCGGACAAATTCCCTCTCTGGGCCTCAGTGGCTCCATCTGTAAAATGGGGACCATCAGCCCTGCTTCCCCTTCAGGAGCGCCTTGACTTAGTGAGAGGCCCAATCAGCAGCCCTGGCCCCTGGTCCCTAGCAGTGGGCCCCTCAGGGCTTGGTCCCCTCAGGCCTTGGTCAGTGCTGGGCGCTGGGGGCTGAGCAGAGGCAGACCCGGTGGGGCCCAGGGAGCAGGAGACAGATGTGGGTGCAGCCGGACAGTGTGGGGCCAGGGCAGCATGAAGGGCATGGAGCAGACGCTGGGCTGTGACCCATGTTTGCTCGTGGTGGCGGAAGGGGGGCTCGTGCAGCCTGCCCGTGCTCGCCCCCGCTCCCTCCTGCCCGCTGGGGCCTCCTGAGGTCGGGGACTCAGCTCAGCCCCAGCTTGGATGGGGTTGGTTGAGTGAATAGGATGGAGCTTCAGGGGCTGCTGGGAGGACACCATGGAGGCTTGGAGGGACAGGGGCATCACAGCCCCAGCCCCGGACCTCCCCGGAGGTGTCCGCACCTGGTCTGGGGCCCAGGCCTGCAGGCAGTGTGGACAGTGAATCTCCTACCTCCCGTGGCCTCTCACATACTTCCCTGACCCCTGGGTCCCAAGGGCACTGGGACAAGGGTCCTTTGGGGGGTGGGTGGGAGGGAGTCCAGCTGCCCAGTGCCTGGGTTTGGGCATTGACCCGCATGGCCTCTGCCTTCGAGGCCACCAGTCAGCAGGCTCCCGTCTCCTGTCCCTCCCTCGGCCCCCGCTATTTAAGGTCGGCCAGGAGCTGACGAGCTGCTGTCGAGGCCACCCCGGCGGTGGCAGACTGCTGTCCGGCAGGCAGAGCCCAGGGCCTTCCCTAGCGCCGTGGCGCCCATGGATTTTGTGGCTGGAGCCATCGGAGGTAAGAGGCAGGCACGGGGGTACCAGGAGGCATGTGGCAGTAGCTGTCCCACAGTCATGGGGTGGGAGGGGCCCCGGAAGTGGTCAGGCCCCACTGTGGGCTGCAGGGGCTGGGAGGAGGCGCAGGGGAGGTGAGTCTGTGCGGGCCTGACCCTCTCAGCCTGGGGGCCCACGGGCAGGGGTGGGGACCATCTGGGGGCCAACGGGGGCAGAGGGTGGTCTCTGCCTGGGCCAGGGGGAGGCTCGCACCCGTCAGCGTGGAGAGGGATGGCTGAGCTGTGGGAAGGAAGAAGAGGCCCAGGGAGGATGGGCAGTGAGGATGAGCAGGCCTGGGTCCGGAAACACGGACTGCAGGGGGTGGGTCGGGGAGGGGGAGAGGCCCTGCCGAGCCCCGGCCACACCCGCTGGCTGGCTGGCTGCCTGCTGTCCCAGGCTGCTGGCCTCCCAAACTATTTTCCCTTCTGGGGAAAGGGCTGGTTGCAAAAGACAAACCCAGAGAGGTAACTGGCCCGTTGGGAAACTGGCCCGATGGGTGCCCCTGTCCCCGGACCCTGCAGGCTGGGACCCTATTTTGGGTGAGGCACCCTCAGCCTTGCCGGTCTTGTGAAACAGCAGTGGGTGCTGGTCGATACTTCTGGGAATAGTGTGGGGTGTCCTCCTCCCTCAGGAGGGGAGGGCAGTGCTGACCCAGGACAGGCTGCAGCCCTGGCCTCCCCGGTGACCTTTCTGAGGTCCGACTATGCGCCCGGCCCGAGGCCAGCTGCTTCCAGCATGTTAAGGCCCTGAGGAGGAGGCTCAGAGAAGGGGCTTGACTTGGCCAAGAGCACGAAGCCCGAAGGGCTCTCGAGTCCTGTATCTTTCCTCCAGGTCAGATCACACGTGGGCCTTGTCCTTGTGGAGGACAGACATGGCATGCATGGGACAGCAGCAAAACCACGTGACTGGGGCTCGGATCGATATGTTTTCCGCACAGAGTCAGCCCAGCTTAAGGGGTCAGGGAGGGCTCCAGAGACTAGGTGGTGCTGTGGTGGCGCTTTGATGGATGATAGTTCGGTGAGGTCTCTGTGAGGGTCAAGGAGGGCAATTCTAACCAAGTCGTTCAGTCAGTCCTTTGTTTGTTCACTCACTCACTCATTCATTCGTGCACACTCGTTGAGTCCTGGGATGCCTAGTAAATAGGGCAGAGCCCCCAAGTGCCTTTTTGTCCTCAGGTGGCCCTCACCACCCCTCCCCCCACGGTATGTATGTAGGTCGCCCCCAGGGCCCTGTGGCTCTCTGGCTTCCCCATGGCAGTGCTGGGGCATTGAGGCTCTGGTGTCAGGAAAGGAGAAAGGAACAGGATGGTGGCACTGGCTCTTTGCGGGGAGAGGGCCCTGGTCTAGGAAGCCTCGCATCCCACTCTGTTCCATGCAGACTTGTGGTTCCAGGCAGTCCTTCACAGAGCCCTGGGTGACCTGGGCTTTCCCACCTCCTGGCCTTTGTTGGGTCTGTGCCTCTCCTCCTGACACACACCCCGCAGCCAAAAGACAGACAGACCCTTCACAAGCTTGAGGACGAGAGCTGCCTGGCTTGGACACAGGGCCCAGCAAGGGTTGAAACAGAGGCTCCCCCAAAATGCGTCCCTGGCTTTCGGCACGAGGCACTGCTGGGCTAAGCCACGGAAGGAGAAACTGTTAGCCGCTTGCCTGAGCCTCAGTGTCCTTCTCTGCATCAACGCGCTCAGGGTTGATGAGATGCGGTGCGGACAAGAAGTGTGTGTCTGTTCTCAGCGGGAGCTGGTCGGGGTTCACCCCGACTTCTTCCGTGAGACTCCATCAGGCAGCTCCTGCTCCTTACCTGGTCCCTCTGATCTCCTTCCAGGTGTCTGCGGTGTTGCTGTGGGCTACCCTCTGGACACAGTGAAGGTATGGCAAATAGGCAGGCTTCCACCGCCCGTCCGAAGGCCCCTGGCTGTGATTAGGCTGCCCTCCAAGTCTCCTGCATCCATCCGTGGCCAGAAGACCTTTCCGGTCTGCTAACCAGACTAGCCCTCCCCATGCTCCACAGGGCCGTGTTGGCCTGTCTTCTTACCTGTGCGTCGGGTTTCTTGTCTTACACGGGGCTCCTGGCCCCTGCTCTGCCCATAGTCAGCACAGCTATGACAACCAAGGCGTTGGCGCATCCCCCCCAGACCTACTGACCTTGCCATCAGCCTGGAGCCACTCTTTCCTGAAGTCCACTTCTCTCACAGGTCAAGATCCAGACAGAGCCCAAGTACAGGGGCATCTGGCACTGCGTCTGGGACACGTACCGCCAAGAGCGGGTAGGCCGGGGCCCAGGGTAATGGGCAGGAGGATGTCAGGGCCTCAGAACCCAGGCTGGCCATTCCCAACCAGCCAGGGGGTGCTCTGTCTGAGCTCAGCTCTGTCACCTTCCAAATGGGAATGACTGTACTGACCTGCTGGGTTTCTCTGAGGATGAGAGCCAGGCATCCCGCACATAGGAGGTGCTCAGAATGAGGTCCTGCCTTCAGGAGAGGGTCCACAGGTGGCATCTAGGGCCTCTGAGGGTCAGGGAGGGACCCTGAGTGTTTGCATTTCTGTCCCCTGCAGGCTGGACACCCCTTGAAAGCTGTGCTGGGCAGAGCTGTTAGGTGTCCCCAGAGTCCAGCTCAGAGCCGGGTCCAGAGGAGGGACTCAGGGATACTTACCAAAGTGAGCTTGGGGCTTCATGCTGGCCAGGGATGAACAAATGAAAAAACAGCAACAATAAAACATGCTATTCAACGTCTTCATCATAATCATCAAATAGTTGTCCTAGGTCCAGCCTGGCCCTCTGTCTCTTCAGTCCCTCACATAACCTCGAAAGTGGAGTGTTACGATCCCCAGTTTAGGTCACAGAGCCTTGGCAGCGAGAAACTGGCCTGAGGTCCCATGGCCAGGGAGGCCAGAGCAGGACTGAGACCCAGGTCCCTTGGCCCAGGGCCCCTCTTCTGGTCTGCACCTCTGGCCTGACTCGGGCCCTCGGGTCCTGTCTGTTTGCCCGCCAGGTGCGGGGCTTCTACCGAGGCCTCTCACTGCCCGTGTGCACCGTGTCCCTGGTCTCATCCGTGTCTTTCGGCACCTACCGCCACTGCCTCGCGCATATCTGCCGATTTCGCTACGGCAGCCCCGACGCCAAGCCCGCCAAGACCGACATCACACTGTCGGGATTTGCCTCTGGCCTGGTCCGCGTGAGTGGGGTGGGGGGCGGGGGGGGATTGCGGGGTTGGGAGAGGCCGAGAGAGCCCCGTGAGAGGCCACCCAGCCCGAGAGGGGGAAACTGAGGCTTGGGGCAGGGCGGAGACTGGATGAGGGCAGGATGCTGTGGGTGAGGGCTCAGTTGACCTTGGGCAAGCTAGGGAGCCTCTCTGAGCTTGTCTCTTCATTAGTTAAGAGGCGTGGTGAAGATCAAGTAAGGTTATGGGTGTAAGCCCCCAGCACGGACTCTGACAGGCATGAGCCCCCACAGAATGGCAGCTAGTATTATCAGGAATATTATGTTACTTATTAAATACATTTGTTCCTTTCTTACACTACTTATATTAATTACATAGGACATGAATGTCATTCACATGTTAATTATGTGATCAACACTTCCATGAACCCGAGTCACAGACATTTACCCAACACCTATCGTGTGTCGGGCCTGCTCCGTGCCAGTGCCGTGTGTGGCAGAAGCAAGCCCTGGCTTTGAACCCTGCTGCACCATGACTGGTGGGCCAGCCAAGTGCCCCAGCTGTTGCCGTGGGCAACACGAGGCTAAGGCAGGGCGGGCCCAGCGGGGTGCAGGCAGCAGGCGCCTCCTTACCCTGGCTCCTTCTGTGGCAGGTGTTCCTGACCTCACCCACTGAGGTGGCCAAGGTCCGCCTGCAGACGCAGACGCAGACGCAGCAGCGGCGCCCCTCGGCCTCGTGGCCCTCGGCTGCGCCCCCCGTGTGCCCGGTGCCCCCTGCCCGTTCAGTGTCTGGGCCCAAGTACCGAGGGCCACTGCACTGTCTGGCCACGGTGGCCCATGAGGAGGGGCTGCGGGGCCTCTACAAGGGCAGCTCGGCCCTGCTCCTCCGGGATGGCCATTCCTTCGCCACCTACTTCCTGTCCTACACCCTCCTCTGCGAGCAGCTCACCCCCACTGGCCACAGCCAGCCAGGTGAGCGGGGCCCGGGGCCTGGCAGACGGGGTCGGGCCCAGCACAGTGGGCATCAGGGCCGGGAGAGGAGGCGGTCGTGCCAAGCGCGGGTGCCACAGAGCCTCCCCGGGGGGCCACCTCAGTGCCCTCCACACCAGGAGTCAGGGCAGACCTGCCACGTGGCTTTGCACAGGTCCCGTTGGTGGTGCGAGCCCCGGGCTCCATTCTGGGAGGGCCCCGCTTGGCCTCGTGGGTGTCCCCGGCTGGCGTGTGGTTGAGGCGCTCTCGGCTCTCTCCCTGCAGATGTCTGGGGCGTGCTGGTGGCCGGGGGCTGTGCCGGGGTCCTGGCCTGGGCCGTGGCCACCCCCATGGACGTGATCAAGTCACGCCTGCAGGCGGATGGGCAGGGCCAGCGGCGCTACCGGGGCCTTCTGCACTGCGTGGTGACCAGCGTTCGGGAGCAGGGGCCGCAGGTCCTCTTCAAGGGGCTGACGCTCAACTGCTGTCGCGCCTTCCCCGTCAACATGGTGGTCTTTGTGGCCTACGAGGCCGTGCTGAGGCTCGTCCAGGGCCTGTCCATGTAGCCAGCCCTGATGCTCCAGGGGCCGGCCGGCCGGCGGCTTCCAGAGGTCCCGGTGGCTGGAGGAGGCGCGGGAGAGCGCTGGGGTCTGGGCCCCCCGGGCCGCCGCCCAGGACAGCCGGAGCCCCCCTGAGCCAGAGCCGGCCGTGCCTGGGGCTTTGCCCGCGCGGCTCCGCACCGCAAGGAGGTCAAGGGGCCGTCGGCCATCAGCCTGGGGTTGGCTTGAGGGTCACATGGGGAGGACTGGGCCTCTTGAATGAGGACGTCCGGCACACGGAGTTGTTTGCGCTTCTGTCACCCCTCCCTGCCGCCCGCTTTCAGAGCACCCCCGCGCCTCCACCCCGAGGGATCCCTCGGCCCGGCACCGGCTGCTCTCCCCGTGAGGCCCCCCTTCGGCTGCCCTCGGCTGTGCAGTGAGCTCTTGCACGCCGGACCGTTTGGCCCGGCACTGGCTGCTCGGAGAGGGCACTGACCGCATGGCCGTGGACGGCGTGGGGCCACACCTGCTCACTCACCCTTGCCCTGCAGGCAGGTCCCGGAGGCTCAGCGGGGAGCTGTTGACAATAAACCATCTCGGAGCCTGGTCCGTGGTGCTGCACCGTGGTCTGTGGGGCGGGTGATCAGCACATCCTCAGAGGCCCAGCCCTCCACGCCTGTGTGGCCGATGTTCCCACCATGCAGATGGGCACACTGAGGCCCAGCACTCCAGCTGGCTCTACTCCCTCGGCCTTTGGGGCACTGAGCCCCGCCACGGGCGGCCATTCAGCCTCAGCGTGAGGCTTGCTCTCCTCACCACCCTCATCCCAAACCCACCCCTTTCTGAGCGAAATGGTTCCGGTCCCTCCATTGCCTGGACATTTGGCTGAGAGCCACTTTTCCACAGGGGCCTGGAGGAGGGAGGGAGGGAGGGAGGGGAGGGGGCGGTGTGTAGTGAACACTGCTGGGTGCCAGGTCCCTTGCGCAGGTCATCACAACAGCCTGACACCAGTGAGCAAACAGCTCAAAGGGAGCTGGGCCTGCCTGCTGTGGCGGGGGTGGTGGGTGGACTGGCGTCTACACCACTTCTCAAGTCCTCTAGTTGGCACCACATGGCTTCCAGTCACAGGGGGCTTTCAGGGCCCAGGGCTCTGGTAAAGCCGGCCAACACCTGCCTCGATTATCCTCACTCACAGACACGGCCTTGACCATGTATTTGGACCAAAGGACCTCTTGTGTTCTGGAAACTCTTTCCCAGAACACGTGGGTGGACCTTCCGGTCCCAGTCCGCTCCTGTCATACTGTATTTACTTACACCCAGCATTCTCCGCCAGAATACCCTTCCCTCTCCTCTGCCTGGCTAACTCCGAATCCCAGGCATCACCTCCTTCAGGAAGCTCTCCCAGCCTGACCACTAGGCTGCTCTCTAGGCTCCCATGGGGCCCTGGCTCCTTGTTTTGGTCACTCATCTGCCCCACACCCCTGACACCCCACTGCACCCACGTCTGATTTGGACTCTATCCAGCACAGGGCCTAGCACATAGTAGGTGCTCAGGGGGTGTGGAATGAAGGAAGTCCTGCCCTGGATTTCAGGAAGTTCATCCAGCTTCAAGTTAAAGATGCTGGTGTTCTAGCCAGGTGCTGGGAAAAGGGTACCAGCTAACGAAATGTTGAGAATTCATCAAAACCCTGACCCCACGTCCACTTTTGGCAAGAAGACGACTGGTACCCATTTGCTTTAGCCTTGCAAGGAGAGTTACTGGCAGCACTCCCGGCTCTGCCAGTCACAGCTGGGGAGCGTGGGGACTCCGGTTGGAGCTGTTGGCCCGGCCCACGTTGGCGAAATGGCTTTGCAGGAAGGCCAGGTCCCAGGTCCTCAATGCTCTCTAGGTGGCAAGGCCCTATGGAGGGCTGACCCAGCCCCCTCTTTTAGAAATGGGGAAGAGAAGGCGGGCCCAGCTGGGTCTTCCCATTAACCGTGGCCGCCTTAATGAAGTCCAGGCTGCACCTGAAATTTCAAGTGGGATATACAGGGTGGTGTCCCCAGGCCTCCCACAGCTGACGGGAGAATCATGCGCCTCTGGGAAGGGCCAAGGGGCACAGAACTCCCTGGGGGAGCTGCATGACTGATGGCAGGGAGCCCCCTTCTTTGTTCTTGTTCTGAACTGTGTGTTCCCTGCTCCTAGCCGCCCCCCCCACCGCCACGCCCTGTCCCCAGCCCCAGCTCAGCTGTGATGGCAGTCGGAGCTCCTCTGGTAGGAGTCCCCACACCACAGGGGCTGCGACTTGACCTCCTGATGATACCTGCCGAGCTGTTGCACCTGTCCATCCTAACCCCAAGGGATTCCTTCAGAACCTGCTTTTTTAGCAAAAGTGGGGGTGGGAGCGGCTGTGGCCCTTACCAATAGTGACCATTGGGGGTCACCTGACCTCTGACCCAGGATACTGCTCCCAAGACCCCAACGTCAGGTATGGTCGCTAACAGGCAGGGGTGGGGGGTCCCCAGAGGTTAGGTGTCCTGCCCAAAATTATATAGCCCGTGCGGGAAGGAGCGGCCCCGATGACACGCACTCCTGCCCTGGTGTTTTGCCACCCTGGGGACACCACATGTGACCCCTCGTTTTATCTGCTCAGTGCATCTGTGATATGGGTGCAAGGGAGAGACAAGATGTCATCTAGCCATGGAGGGCCACAGACAGCCAGGTGAGCGGGGCTGGGGGTTCTGGCTGGGGGGGGGGGCGCTGAGGCCAGAGGAGGAGACAGATGAGGTTGTCCCGCACACCAGGGTGGGACCCTCGGTGCTCTCCTTTGTGAAATGGTTCCTGTGTGTGTGTGGAGACAGCAAATTAAGGCAGGACAGGCCTGCTCTGTGACAAACTCAGTGTGTGGCCTTGGACAGTCATGCTGCCCTCTCTCAAGCCTCAGATTCCCCACCTGCAGCTGAGGTTGGGCAGGTAGAGGGAGCCTGGGGCTCCATCCTGGCAGGGCCTCTGCCCTGGGCCTCACGCAGCCCGGCTCCCGTACCACCCAGCAGGCACTGCCCGGCCTGTGTGCGGAGGACAGCTGCTCGCCGAGACATCCCCACTGGGTGGCTGGAGGTGTCCCATGAGGTATGAGAGCCAGCAGCAGGGCGCCTGCCAACGGCTAGAAGGCATCTCGTGACCCCCTTGTGACCCCGGGGAAGCCGCAGGTGCAGCACTGCCGGGGCCTGAAGCAGGCTTGCTCCCTCCTCGAACCCCAGACAGAGCACAGCGACACAGGAAGGACCGGAGGAAGTTTATTCACGCCAATGAGTGACATGAGGGAGTGGACCCCGTACTTCCAGACCCCTCAACCCAGGGCCTTCCCTGAGATAGGTCTTCAGTGTTTCCAAACTACACAGGGTGCACGGTTAACCAGGCCTCCCGTAGACGCGCCGCTCAGGGCCTTGCGGGCTGCCGCACGCTTTCTAGCTACGTCCACCTGCCCCAGGGCACTGCTCTGTGCAGAGACTTCCACGCCAGTCAAGTGTCAAAACAAAAGCATCTGCAAAGACAACAGACCCCTCAGCACCTGGCACAAGCAGCGTGAAGCAGCCACGGGCTTTCAGGGTGGAGTGTCAAGGATTACTTGGTGGAACGAAGTATTAGTACGTTCAGGGAAAAAGCATGATTTCTTGAGTGCGGTGCATGCGTGGTCTGGAGTGTGGGAAGTGAACCGGAGTCTCGCCCACAGAAGACTCAATTTAGTCAAACCCAGCCAACTTGGACCAATATTCAATGTGAAAAGCAGCTTTCAAGCTGGAAGCTTGCTTAACCAAATGTACAGCAAAGCTTTCAGCTGGCAATTCTTCTTTTAAATTGTTTTGGGCACGGGCTGAAATACCTCTGTACCCATTAAACTTCCCCATGTAGACTTTTCAAAGCACATTTTAATTTATGCTCATGCTGTTTTGATTCCAGATGTATAGACAGACTGCACACTCTTTCACAAAGCAGGTCTGAAGGTGTGTAGGGAACGGCAGGTGTCCTGTGGACCCGACAGGCTGGCTTGTGGACGTGGAGCCTAACGTCCGACAGGTGAGGGCTGCTCTGTGGGAGAGGCTCCAGCTGGACTGTTTGTCTGACCATGACATGTTAGCCGGCACCCAATCACCCCAAGGGTTTTGCCCACAGGAGACAGAAAGGAGGGCGTCACGGGAAAACACAGTACTGACACACACACAGAGGGCTTCCAGATACCAGGCCAGTAATTACCATGTGACAGAGCCTACAGGTAGTGCCGATTTGATGGGGCTGGAATTATTGGTAAATTACATCTCTTTATAAGCACATATAAAAGGAGTGTTACTGAAAGTCGTAGGAGAGCTTCCGGGGAGTCATGAACTCTTTCACTATCTCGTCTGTGACCTCCTTGCGCCTGGCCTGGTGCTCGGCGATCAAGGGCTGCAGAAGCTCTATGAGCGTCTTCTTGAGCTCGCCGGTGAGCATATCGCCGCTGGTGTAATCCTGCCCGGAAGGAGACAGACCGCAGTGACGAGAGGCTCCACGTGCCCGGGCACCTCACTCCTCGGGGCGCCCGCCCAGCCCGCGGCACCCACGCAGAGCCTGGCACTGGGGCAGCGCCCAGAAGTCCAAGGACCTGCGCCTTAAACGATGCTTTTCTTAAAATGGCGGGGATCCTGCCTAATGCGTGGCCGCGACTCGCCACTCCCCGCCCGCCCCTCTGGGCGCCAGAGCTCCGCACGCTGGACAACCGACAGCTCTCTCCCGCCCTGCCAGCTCCTGCAACGCCTAGTCAGCGTCCCCTGTGCTGTACAGTCTGTTCTGGACTTTTCGCTATGATCAGTTTTACACGTTTGTATGGCGAGTTCTTTCTTAATCAGGATTACTTCCGTGGAAAAGATTCCAAGGACCAGAAAACCTGAGCTCAAGTCTACAGATATTCTTTGAACTCTTCCTACTTCTCACCAAACTGCTGCCAAGGGGCCGTGCCGCGACCCTCGCCTCACCTGGGTGAGCCTCGAAGCCCCTGCCGACACCACGGCAACACAAAACCCTGCTAATTCGGTGGGGGAATTATTTAACTCTGATTCTGTCCTGTTTGAATTTACTGGTCTGTGACGTCCAGTAACGGGAGACCATTGTGGGTGACAACCACACTGCCCCGTGTGGTTTTTCTTTTGCGAACTGTCACCAGGCTTCTTGGCACGTGACTAAAGACAGATGGACCTCCTCGGTTTTCACCTTGTCTCAGCTGACGGCCTGCCCTCAAGGCCCAGGCCCTTAGGGGCTCCGACCACCCTAAGCTCGGCTGCCAGACCCCCCCATGTCCCGTGAGAGAGCTGGGCGCCGGCTGGACCCTGCAGCCTGCGGGCTCACCTTCCTGATCTGCTCGAGCTTGTCATCGTCCTCGAGGAAGAAGGTCAGGTACATGAAGGACACGTCCACGTCACAGTTGCCTCCGAACTGCCTGTGCTCCTCGATGGTGTCCCTGCCTCCAGAAAACGCATGCTTGTTGACCTGTGGCAGCGAGAGCACAGAGATGCTAGTTGGTTCAGGCCGCCCTGCGTGTGGAAACTGGCTGGGAGCCGAGGGTGGCAGTTGGGCCAGTGACTGCCTTCCGCCTCGTCAGGTCCCAGGGCTGGGAGGCTGGGGCTCACGGTCGGAAGAGTCCCACGAATTGCTCCTCCCTGTCTGTCAAGCCTGGGTCTGTGCCAATGGGGCCAACTGAAGAAAAGGGGGGAGAATGGGTTAGCTCTGAACCCCCACACCCACAAAACACACAACAGAGCTGGGAAAGCCAAAGCACTGCCCACGCTGAAACACGGGGGAAGTGTCCTCAGGTGACAGACGTACACAAGCACCTTCGAGTTTCAGACTACGCAGGAAGGGTGGCTGCTGTCTCCTCTGCCGTGGAAGGGAGAACGGGAACCACAAAAGTGGGGCTCGAAAGGGAGAGCAGAGCCCAGGAGATGCGCAGAGGGAGACAGCGTCTGCAGGCAGCCCCACCTAAAAATATGCAGTTTCCGGAGCTGAAAAAAGACTCAAACTAGCCGTTTTTGGAATGGTTTTTGGAATCACTCAAGATAATCTTGGAGAAATCAGGGCCAAGAAGCGAGAGAAGAAAAGCCAAAAAGAAGAGTCTCCTCAACCTTCTTCCCACGAGCACGAGACCTACTGTATACAAATGTCACCCTGTTTTCCTTTACTGGGGAAAAGGGTGGGTAGAGTGACGGTTCCTAGATTGAGAGGCTGCTTCCTCCTCCCCAGGACCCCAGGGCAGATTGCTAACCAGATGCTCCGGGGCCATGGACCAGCAGCAGGCAGACCCCAGGGCAGAGGCTGTCCAGCGGCAGGGAGCGGCACCTGCTCTGTGCCCCATGCAAAGGGGAAGCACAGACGGCCGGATGCTGGCGGGGACGGGGCGGTGGGTGGGAGGGGGGATGACCAGTGCACCTTCATCTTCCCTTGCCTTCATCAAGGTTAAGCAAACTGCACTAACCATGGGAACTACAAAACAAATGGGAAGAGAAAGCACTAGGACTGGGTTCTCCTGAGCTGTGGTGCCCTTGGGCAGTCGCTGGGGGTCTGACGGTGCCGCGGGGCAGCCCCCGCCCACACGGGCCTCTTCCTATGCTCAGGCTCACAGACGAAGCCAGGTCACTGCTGGGCCTCAGGGAAGACCCTCCAGTACCAGGAAGAAAGTCTTGAGAACAGAGCCTCCCAGGCTCCAAGGGCTGGTTTAAAGGCTATCCAAGGGCCCTGGGATAGTTCCCGGTCCTCGTCTGACAGCAAGATGAGGAAAGGTGCGTCTGTTGCATGTCTTCCAAGATGCATGGGTGCCGCTGCCACCCACGTATTACTCCTCCCACAGGACCAAGACGTGCCACGAATGGTGGGCGCCACCATGATCACATCACTAAATCGCCAAAAACATAGTGACCTCCGTACTGCTTTCCGCATCTTACAGGTGAAAACGGGGCGCAGTGTCAAGGACCTGCTGAATGTGGCAGTGAATGGCAGAGCCAGGCTGACCCTTCCTGCAACACCAATCTTCTGACAATGGCATAAGTTTGCCTGGTGTTGAACTGGCTGGTCCTCAGTGCGGCTGGGGCCTCCCTCATGGGAAACCAACAGGAAAATCGGTTTGAGTTAGGGTGCAGAGCAGCCTTGGTTGTGGGGACCAGAATGCAGGACCCAGGATCCAAAATGACAAAAGCAAGTGAGATATACCAAAACCAGCGTGATCTGGTGTAAAAGGAAACTATGCCTGGCAAGGATGTCTGGGCTGAGGGACAGGGGAGCTTGATTCAACCATCAAACTCCAAGAGAGAGTGCACTCTGGCTGCTACAATCCAACGAACAGTTGAGCTGGCGTGTAGGAGCCCCCAGGCCCAGGGTACTACAGGGCTCTTGTGATCCAAAATCACAAGTGGGTAGCCGGGCTGGCAAACTGTGTTACAGACACTCGTCCCCGAAAAGGAGTTCCATACTCCGAGGCTGCTGGCAGGAGGGACTGGTCTGGCGGGTTCCAGAGCAGGGCCTGTGTGACAGCCTGGGGAAGGCCTGTTTTGGCCTATCCTGCAAAGCAGCTGACCAACTCCTCATTTTGAACTAAATTCTTAACTCTGGGCTGCACTCCACAGTTCACAAATACTTTTTACATGTGATCAAACGTAAGCCTTGTCTCAAGTCTATGAAGTTAGTACAGCGGCTCCCACTTCACAGATGTCTCACCTGAACAAGGTCACTCACCAATGGCAGTGAAGCGGCAGGACACTGACAACCTGGGGTTCCTGACTCTAGGCTATGGGAGGGCCCATGCGACGGGGGAGCTGGGTTCCGGTCCCTACCCCACCACTCCCCAGCTGCGTGGACATAGGAAGCTGCCTGGTCCCTCTGAGTTTTGACTTCCTTGCCTACAAGATGAACATGGCCTCCTGGGTGGTTGACAGGACTTGGTGAGATCACACAGGCGACCATGTGGCAGGAGAGGACACAGCCAAGCTGCCGTGTGCCCAGCCTGGCTACTGCTGCTATTCTCAGGAGAGCTGGAGCAAATGCCCCACCCCTGGCCGGTCCTGCCCCACACGCCGCTCACAACCCTCGCGGCCTCTGCAGCCGTGTGCTTCCTGACCTCACGCTCACTGCCCACGCAGCCCTCAGGGCCTTTGCTGGTCCCTAAGTGAAGGAAAAATGCCTTGGATCCAAAAGTGACTTCTTTAAAACTAAAAAACCAAACAAAATGCCTTCTTTTCTGCAGAGAAGAGGAACCTCCCTCCCGCTTCCGTACTCCATGCTTTGGAACTTTCAGCCAGTAGTGAAAGGCTAAGAAAAAGCCCTGAATATACAGCTGCCAACAGGGGGTGGAAGAGAGTTTGGACATTAAAGGTTTCTTAGCTGTCAACCAGAAGCCGCTAGGGACCCTGGAAGGGTGGGGGCCAACGGCAACTCAGACGGTTGCATTATACGCCTCAGATACTGATTTGGTCACTCTTGCTATAAACTTCCCACCTGCAGACACACACCTGATTCCAAATAAAATGTCAACAGCTTCATGGGACAGTGAGGGGGCTGTACCTGTACTGGCAGTTCAGCCCTGAGCAACAGAAGCAGGGCCCTGGGAAAGAAAAAAGCTCAAACAGATTCCTAATTCTCATTTCTTTGGTGACTTGACAAATATTTGCTGAGTGCTCGTTGCATGCCGGAACAGACATGATGTCTTATTGAAGGGACCCCACCCGTTCCCAGTGTCCGTGAGAATGTGCGGCCCCTAAGCCCCGCCTAAGCTGAGCTGGTCATCCTCTGGCCCTCATCCCTCTAAGGGCACTCACCACTGTCTCTGCCATGAGAAATAAAGCCAAAAAACACAAAGCTCCTGGTCCATCTACCGGACTATGACTGCTGCTTGGAAATTCACTAGGGTGTGTTCTATCGTTTACTTTCAAGAAAACTACCACGGGGCGCCTGAGTGGCTCAGTTGGTGAAGCGTCTGTTTTGGGCTCAGGTCATGATCTCAAGGTCCTGGGATCGAGCCCAGAGTCAGGCTCCCTGCTCAGCGGGGAGTCTGTCTGTCCTTCTCTTTCTACCCCTCCTCCCACTCACGCTCTCTCTTTCAAATAAAATCTTAAAAACAAAAAACAACAACAAAAAAGAAAACTGCCATGATTTTGCTTCCAGAGCAGAGCACTGGTGAGAAAAGCAGAGAAGAAAAAAGAGAAGAAAAATCCAAACATTCACAAGTTCAGCGGGTGCTGGGGAACAGGGACAGCCGCCTCGAGGTCATGGGCAGCTGTTGTCACTGATCCTGGAACCCAGCGCCGTGGCGGAGGATGCTGGAAGGACAGTCACGCCACACGTGTGCGTGCCTGCGAGTGAGTGTGTGTGTGTGTGTGTGGCACGTCTGCTCTGTGTGCACAGGCTGCCACTCCGCCCCAGACGGGGCTCACCTTGCTCTTGATCTGCTTGGCGGTGTCCGTGAGGAAGATGGAGGAGTTGGGGTCGCTGGCGCTCATCTTGGTCTGGGCGCCCTGCAGGGCGGGGAAGAAGGTGGAGTGCAGCAGGGCTGGTTTAGGGTAGCCGATCCTGGGGGCAACGTCTCTTGTCATCCTGAAGTAAGGATCCTGTGGGGGCAGAGGGGCCTCTGAGGACAGCTGGCAGAAACGGGCTGGCTGTCAGCCTGTGGACAATACCTCCGTGGCCTCCATGGGAAGCTCCCAGCTCCCAAGTAGCTTACAGGACCGGCCCCGGCCCAACACCTTTTAAAACCTCCATCCCCATCAAAGAGTGCAGCGCCCCAGACCAAACAACGCCTCGCTCTGCCTCCTGACCTGGTCAATGGCACAGGGGATGAGGCACTGGATGTCTGCCCGGTCTCGGAAGATCTGAGGGAATGAGTTGCTGAAGGAGGGGGCAGCCTGGATGGCAGGAAAGCTGATCTTCCCTGAAAGTGCAAACACAGTATTTTTACACACTACATTGACTCCTGTTCTGGCTAATTCACCCAGCAAAAGGGATGAGCACGAACAGGCGTTCTCCCCTTTAGAGAAGCGATCATCGCTCAAGAGACCCAGAAAGCGCAGAACAGTAGGGAAGAGAGACAATCTACAGTTCCAGTGTGTGTCTCTCTTCATGTTTTCTCAATTTCCCTCTGCGCTTCTGTTGTGATTGCATACTATCCAGTTTTTTCCTCACCTTTCCCCTCATTTGGGTAGTTGTTAAATACGTTGTCCTGTAAATGTGCCTGGGAGTGTTCAGCCAGGCTTTACCCACGGGCACATAAGTTGTTCCTCGCCTTTAATCATACAAATTACAATGACCTGGTACCTTAAACTGTTTTCAGATTTCAAGTGCTGTTGTTAACACCGCTACTGCTATTTGCTTAGACCTGCACAAGGGGTCCAAGGGCACTGACCTTCGTGTGACCTCTGACAAGCAGTGTTGGGCCAGCCCCCACCAGCTGTGCTACGTGGGCACACTCACGCTGCCACCACCACCAGCGCCCCATTCACGCACACAGCAGTGGTGGCCATTCCCTGCATGGGGATGCAGGCTGTGCTCGGGGCCTTCCCCAGGCTCGTCTACTGCTCACACCTCTACAAAAAAGTGCCACATGGCCTCCAGTTACAGACATGGACTTTGAGGCTCAGACTGTCGACATAGCTTGCCACAGCTAAGACACAGCAAGCAGCTGGCTGGGCCAGGACTCAAACCCGGGTGTCAGGCAGCACAGCGTGTGCGGCTAGTCGTAGGTCTACTGTCTCTTACTCGTCCAGTGCCGCCTTCCCTGAGACATTTTCCCATGAAATGCTGGCATTCCGACAAGAGAAACCCTCTCGAAAGCACAGGGTTATGCCCTGATTGTCAGGAATGCATCTGACCGAAACACCCAAGAAAAGGCTCTTGCTCACGTGAAAAGCCCCCCAGTGAGGCCTCTCCACGGCGGCGTTTCTGCTCTTGCTCCTGATGGTCCCTCAGCGCCAGGGCCTGGGCTGTGCCCCTCCCAGCAGGACAAGCTCTCCCATGTGGCACCCGCAGGCACACCCTGGGATGCTGTCCCGGGATAGCGGCTGCTCGGCCTGGAGCTGAGCCCCAGAAACAAAATAGGGGAGGGGAGCAGGAGACCCACAAGTCTCAGGGATCAATTCTTAGCTTCAGGAGCTGTGGGTCTAGGAGGAGAAGACTGATGCATCTGACAGGCATGGAAGTATATGGAAAGGGACGTGCGTTGTGCAGGGGACTGAGCCACGGAAGGACAAGGAGGGTAGGCAGGGTGGGCTCCTCAGGGCTCTGCTCAAGCTCTTACAGGGGAAAAGGCTCCTGGCCTCTACCAGAGACACCCACACTAGTTGGGACCCCACGAGCAGGCAGAGGAACTCTAATCAACCCCACCCTTCTCCTTCCTTCTAAACCTCTTAGTGGGGGACTGAGGAGTGACAGACGGTCTCCTGAAGTACAGCCCCAAGGCCCAGAAATAGGGCCGCAGGCATGGCACCAGCTCCTCCGGCTCCCGGGGAGACCTGCCCTTGGGCTCGCTGTGGGGAGGTGAGGGGCAAAGGCTGCCACTTGAGAGGCAGCTGGGCCCCGGGCAGCTGCCCGCGTTTCACCCCAGGCTGCAGGCCATGGCGAGCTCCTTACCAATGGAGTCACTGTCAGTGAAACCGAAAATGCCTTTTACTTGGTTGAAGGTAACGTGCTTCTGAATCTTCACCACGTTCTTGTAGAAGCCTGGGCTCATCCTGCAAAGACAATCGGAATCAAGCCCCGGGTTCAGAGGGCAGCCGCCCGCCAGAGCTGAAGCAGCAGACGGTGCAGCCCGAGCATGCAGCTGTGGGCTGAGGACACAGGCTGGGCAGGAAGGTGCCCAGAGGGCATCTCTAAGTGACGAGCTGCAGCAGGCCAAGCGGAGCTGCCAGGGAAGTGTGGGAACCAGTGTGAGAGCGACGCCAGATGATGGGCGGACGAGGTAAGAACGTAACAGGCTCAGACTCCATGGCTTGCACGGAGCATTTCAGCTCTGCCAGGGTCAGCGGTCAAGTGTGCTGCAGAGCTTTCGGTCTGGGAGCCCCGAGGGAGTGTTCCTGTGAGACAGACCCTGTTCTGTGTGGTGGGAGACTATCTGCAGAGAAACCAACGCGTCCAGCAGCCACGGCCCCGTCCACTTCGGCAGCTGTGCTGTCTGGGCAGGATGACCCCATGCTCAACAGAGCTGGCCCACAGTGGCTGGCTCAAGCAACCAGATACTCTCTCCTGGATGGTGAGGGATGCAGACAGGAGGCCTGGACCTGTAGCAGCCATTCTGCTTCCAGAGGGACCTAGGCTGAGGATGAAGCAAATACAGGGAGGGGGCAGAACCCGGAGGGACTTCTTATACGGCATCTCTAATATGCTCAGCAGCTCTACTCTCACCCCAGCAGGTGTCAAGCCCCACAGAGACAGAGAAAAACTGGAAGAGCTACTGTTTACTATGTGTTTACGTCATGTGGCAGGAGCTCTTAAGTGCTGGACGCGGGTTCACCCTGCTCAACTCCCCTTCGAAGTAGCAGCCTTGCCTCCAAAAGACCGAGGCTCTGAGAGATTAAGGGTCATGACCCGGTGAGCACAAGAGCTGGGATCCAAACCCAGGCTCGGCTGGCCACAACGCCTATGCTTTTCTCACCACATCTTGCAGCTTTTGAAAGAGTTTAAGACTTTTGTCCCTGGATGGAGAACTCCTGAATGTCCCTGGGCAGACGCGGGGGGTGGGGGTGGGGTGTCAGAAATACAGGGGCACTGGCTGCCTGGGTTGGGGGCAGCCATGAGGCAGGGAGGACTGTAAAGGCAAAGACCCCATACCAGGGTTTGGGCAGAGTTGAACCAAGTCCCACTCAGGAGCAGGAGAGGGGACCGAGAGCCACTTTCACGTAGCAGCTTGCTGAATTTCGGCCCCAGGGCACTGGTCAGGGGTAGGGGTCGGGGGACCATGTCACAGAGAGAGGACACACTGGGAACCTGGCAGCATGTGAAATGCTCCCAACACGGCTGCTCCCTGGAATGCTCAAGGAATACCTACTGCATGAAGGAGCGGGCTGAGCAAGCGGGCAGAGAGCAGGTAACTCAGGAGCCCATCACACAGGAAACGGTGGTCAGGAGGTGAACCCAGGCAGGCACGCTGACGAACCCCTCCGCTAGACTGCCTCTGACTAGTACGAAGCCCCCGACTTACAGGCTAAGGGAGGCTCAGAGAATGTAAGGACTTGCCCAAAGGAACCACACCAACCAGTAGCAGGGCTGGGTCTGGAACACCAGCTCTCAGATCCCTGGTGCAGTGGCTTTCCATCCCCCACGGCTCCTGGCAGGAAGGCCTCTTTGGGCCCACACACAGGGCCAGAAACGCGTGTGGGGATGGGGCGTCCGGAGCCAGCTTGCCTGCCCTGGGCTTCTTTCCCCGTGGGGCCCTCGCCGCTTCGCTCCCACCCAAAGAGAGGGTGGAGGCTGGCTTGGTTGTAGTTTCAGCTCCTGAAGACCAGGAAGGAGCTTTGTTAAATTAAAAATCTGAGTTTTTTGAGTTAAATTTCAAGGAAAAAAAAAAAAGTTCAACTGTTCAAACAAACAAACAAACAAACTCTTAAAGGGAATAAGACATTGGAAAACAGGACTTAACTTTTAAAACTCTCTCCTGAACTTAGGTTCAACCTAAAAGGTCTTTCTGAGAAGAGGTAGCACAGACCCTCTGATGTACAAGTCATCTGGGTTTTCATTTCTACTCTGAGTTCATGAAGAAAAAGGAAGTTCTGCCAAGCAAGGTTGAGGACACCAAGTGCAGAACGCAGAGAGACGGGCTGGGCAAGTGGCCTCGGACCCGAGTTCTCTCAGAATATGCCAAGTGCAGGGGTGTGTGTGTGCGGTGGCCTCTCCCGCGCCTACCACTGTCATCTTCGTGGATGCAGGAGGCATTTGTTTCTGCTCCACCAGCACCTCTGGTCAGCGAGGCAGCGACCCTGCTTGGCTCACTGCTGGGTTCTCAGGGCCTAGGAGGGCACCGGACACAGAGAGCGCTCAGTGACTATTTGTTTTACTGACCCAGCGGAGCACGGCCACCCCTCACCCCATACCAGATGTGGCCAAGGTGGAGCGTGGTGTGCTGGGGGGCACATGTGAATCGGACCATGGGAGAGACGGCTCCCAGGAAGAGGTGATGCTTGCCCGTGTGTTTGGAGACCACGTAGGGCTCCTCCGCACTGGGAGAGGTGAGGTCAGGAAAGGGGGGGATCTCTGGGCAGAGAAGAGGGGGGCTATGGAACTGCAGAGTGTTCCATCTCGCTGAGGTGGCAGTGACACTGGAGAGGAACACCGGCCTAATCACTGAAGGGCCTGTCACGGAAAGTGAGTGCTTCATCCTGATGATGACAGAGGGGGAGCGGCACGGGGTGGAGAGTGGCAAGACCATCTGTGCTTCACGGAGAGTGCTGGCTGGTGGGGGACTGAGACCACGAGGGGCTACCGTGGGAGGCAAGAGGAAGCACCACAGGACGTGGTGACTGGGCAGCTGCCAGCTCCGCCTGGCCCTGGAAAGAGCAGCAGGGCCCAGAGTATGGCTCTGCACGCGAGCAGGAGAATCAGGTCTTCTTAAGGAATGAGGGGAGAGATGTAAAATAAAGCACCATGCAAATTATAATGATGACGACTCCTAAGGTCTCACGTAACCCTATTTCATCGACCAGGCTTGCTGCGACTCATGACCATTAAACAGAGTTGCCAGGACTTGAAACCAGGTCTGTGTCCTTCCTTCAAAGACCATGTCTCCTCAAGGACACCACAATGTCTCTATGCCCACAGAGAAGTGATTTTAAAAACCTCACAGATAAAATTAAAAAGTTATGAATTCATTTACTAGTTGGCAAAAAGGCCAGACTTCTTATCAAGGCAACTATTTCTGTGGATATGAAGCCACCACCTGGATGCAATCCTATAAAGGGGACATTCTGGGGAAATGGTAATAAGCTCCTCCGCACTCAGTTGAACACAGTCCATCCTGTGCCTTCGACGAGCCCTCCGTGACAGGGGCCACACCCCTTACGTTCCTGGGGACCGCCAGAGCCTTGGGGGGAGCACTGCATCTCAGGTGCTCAGGAAGTACTTGCTGAGCAGAACAACATATTCTTACTGGGACACGTGACAGAGTCTTATTTTTCTAACACAGTTCTTGGTAGTCATTTGGGATGAAGACAACCTCAGAAGTTTCAATTTGGGGACAGAAGTTTCAATTTGGGGACACCTGGGTGGCTCAGTTGGTGAAGCGTTTGCTTTTCGTTCTGGTTGGGATCCCAGGTATGAGGGGACTGGTGCCGTTGTGGCTTCTGATCCCAGATCAAGTCCCGCACTGGGCTCCTTGTTCAGCGGCAGCCTGCTTCTCCCTCTGCCTGCTGCTCCCCCTGCTTACGCTTGCTCTCTAGTACTCTATGACAAATAAATGAAGTCTTTAAAAAAAAAAAAAAGCTCCAATACAAGGATTTTCTGAATGCAATATTTCAGCTATGGAGTGGCCGATTTAAAGAACTGGACTGTGAGGGGACTGTGTGCCAGCCAGTCTTTTCTCTGTGAGGAAAAAGGTACTCCAAGAAAGAGAAAGACCCTAACCCAGCAAACTGACTCTCCCTGGAGAGAAACTACAATTCCGTCTCAAGCTGGGGCTGGAAACCTCAGCTGGTGAAAGAGACCAAGAAACCACATCCCGACGTGTCGGAAAGGAAGGAAAACGTTCCCCAGATCTTAAGGCCATGCAGCCGCACGCTCCTTACCCCATGTAGTCGAGGTCGGAGAAGATGAAAGTCTTGTTGATGTCAAAGCCGCAGGCAATGATGTCCTTGGCGTTCTCCACGGCATAGCCGTAGGCCTGGTCCAGGGTCAGGTCTTTCCACAGGTACTTCTCATCATCCGTCATCTGGATGACCAAGGGCACGTTAAACACATCCTGCAGCCACCTGCGAGACACACGGGAAGAAGGCTGTCATCTCACTTCCCTGTTCCGCACCTGAACACACAGCTCCTACTGAGAATGTGTCAAAACTTTCTTGTCTATCCAGTCACACAATCTTAAGCCATGGAGCTGGACACTCAGCAGCGCAGAAAGCCCTGTGTTCTGCTCCGTGAGAGCTGAGGGACGCGATTTTGCAGCCTGGTGATAGTTTTAGGAGGTACGTGTTATCACTCCCCTCCTGGAGACGTAGAAAAGGTGGCTCAGGGAAGTGACTGCTACGGTCACAGGGACAGGGACAGGAGGAGACAGACAGGCTGACTCCAAAGCCGTGCTTCCTCCATCACACCACGCTTTCTAACGTGACACTGGAAACAGAGGGAACCGAAGCCACAACGGCACCAGTCCCCTCATACCTTGTTTAACAAACACAAACTAGGACTGTCCTGTCATTCTGACATGGTTGATAACTAACATTCCTAATTCACTAATAAAAGGGAAAAAAGACATACAATACTTACTTTGTGAAAATAAATGGGATGAGGTGACCTACATGCATTGCTTCGGAAGAGGGGCCCCTGCCCGTATACAGATAAAATGGCTTCTTGTTTTCATAAGCATCAAGAATTTGGTTCACATCTCTAAAGGAAAAAGGAGAAAAGGAAATGGTGTGAAACACTGAGAGAAACACTAAAGCACTAATGCTCACTTGGAGAAGACAGAGAAAACACAACACAACGATTAGAGTTTGTTACCCATGGTGCGCATGTTAGGAAAATGACAGAAACGTCTACCAACATGATTTCTTTCTCCTGTAATTGTTTTAAAGTAAAAGACATGCAGGTCTGGAATGAAAGAGGGATACGGTTGGGCAGCCAATGGAAGCCGTTCAGAAACTTCAAATACCAACATCCACACACCATCTACTTTACACCTGTTCCTGGGAATGACACCAAGCCAAAACTACACAATCCTTGGTCAGAACCTCTAGCCTGGAGACTCTGGAGATCCAGACCGGGGAGACTGCAGGGTTCCACACAGTCCTGACTCAGGGACAGGAGTTAGAAAGAACTCCTCGGAGTGTGGAGGGGAAGTCCCTAGCTGGAAATCTCATTTGGGCTTCCTCCGCCAGGCTGGGACCAAGTGTCTTCAGCCGGGCGGCATTCTGGACTCATCCACCTGCCCCCGGGACTACGGTCCACAGACGATGACATGAAGGGTTCTCCTTCCTGGCTATGCGTCAGAATCACCTGGTCGCATTACCTCTACCTGGGTCCC
Organism: Ailuropoda melanoleuca; assembly: GCF_002007445.2. Taxonomy (NCBI): domain Eukaryota; kingdom Metazoa; phylum Chordata; class Mammalia; order Carnivora; family Ursidae; genus Ailuropoda; species Ailuropoda melanoleuca. The sequence goes on from NC_048231.1 coordinate 37,580,335, forward strand.
ACCTTCAGAAATTCTGATTCAGTGGGTTTGGGTGATGTCTGGGCATCTGTTATTTTTAAAAAGCTCCCTCAGTGATCACAATGTTTGCCAGGGTGTGAAACCACTACTCGAGGGTGTAAATGTTGTTTCTTGACAAAGTGTCCCCAAATAAAAGAGGACCTTTTTCAGGGGTCCGAGTAGCAGACCCCACATGAGTATTCTAAAAAGTGACTCCTCCTCATACCCCACATCAAGGGTTAACAGTGCTCCTCTCTGGGCTCATGGAATTATGGGAATTGTTTCTTTGTGTTGAGATTTCATTTTTTTATTTTATTTTTTTAATTTTTTTCCTATAGGGACCAATAATACACTGCTTCTGAAATAAGGAAAGAATTAAACTTAATTTTGGAAGAAAGAGTCCTTCTTTGGTTCTCACAATTAACCAAATCAAACTTTTATGGGTTTATAGGAGAGAAAAAAAATGCAGCTGTCCCCTGAGCTGTTCTTCAAGTCTCTGAGAGCCTTCGCCCACGTGCTGCCCTGGGGGCAAGGCCCTCTCCAGCGGTGCAGATGATGGACTCAGGCAAGCACTCCGAGCTCAGCTTTGTGAGAATGGCTTCCGGCAGGTGAGGGAGCCTAGTCAAAACCCACAGTTTGCAGCTCGCCAGCTAATTCCCTACTTTACAGATGATAAAATTAGACAGAGGGGCATCCTCAAATCTGAGAATGGCCAAAAGCTACAAGTCCTATGACGCCCTAAGCCAAGCGCCTATAGGGTTACTATACTGAAGTAAATAAAGTAAGGTGCATGGGCAAGAACAACTGTAGTGCTGAGATTAAAAAAAATTTTTTTTTAAAGATCTTATTTGAGAGAGAGAGAGAGAGAGAGAGAGTGAGAGGAGCAGGGGGAGGCGCATAGGGAGAGGGAGAAACAGACTCCCATCATGACCCGAGCCGAAGGCAGATGCTTAACTGACTGAGTCACCCAGGCGCCCCAAGACAAAAAGTTTTTGTTTTTTTTTTTTTTTTAAGATTTTATTTATTTATTCGACAGAGATAGAGACAGCCAGGGAGAGAGCGAACACAAGCAGGGGGAGTGGGAGAGGAAGAAGCAGGCTCATAGCGGAGGAGCCATATGGGGCTCGATCCCATAACGCCGGGATCACGCCCTGAGCTGAAGGCAGACGCTTAACCGCTGTGCCACCCAGGCGCCCCTCAAGATAAAAAGTTTTGATTTAAGATCAACAAAATTGGTAAACCTTGAGCTAAAGTGACCAAGAGGGGAAAAAAAAAAGTGAAGACTCTACCAAAGTCAGGAATGAAAAAAGGGACATTACTACTGATTTTACAGGAATAAAAAGGATTACAAAGGAATAATAGGAACAAGCGTATGCCCACAACCCTGATGAAAAAGACCAATTATTGGAGAGAAACAACTAGCAAACCGACTCCGAAAGAAAGAGAAAATCTGAACGGATCTATAACAAAGAAACTGAAGTAGCAATCAAAAAATGATCCACAAAGGAAAGCCTGGGACCAGATGGCTTCATGATGAATTTTATCAAATATTAAAAAACAATTAACAGGGGTGCCGGGTGGTGCAGTTGGTTAAACATCTGACTTGATTTCGGCTCAAGTCATGATCTCGGGGTCCTGGGGTTGGGCCCTGTGTCAGGCTCAGCGGGGAATCTGTTTGTTCCTCTCCCTCTGCTCCTTCCCCCCCCCCACCGCTTATGCTCTCTCCATCTCTAAAATGAATGGATAAATCCTTAAAAAAAAAAAATTAACAACAATCCTTCATAAATCCTCCCAAAAAAATTGAAGAGGAATTACTTGCAAACTTATTCCGAGGCCAGGATATCCTGACACCCCAAGCAAAGACATCAACAGAAAACTACAGACCCTTATGAATACAGACAAAAACATCCTCAGCAACTCACACACCAAATCCAGCAACAAGTAAAAAGGATGATACACCATGATCAAGTGGGATTTGTCCCAGGCATGCAAAGTAGGTTCAACATACAAAAATGCATCAATGTGATACACTATATTACACAGAAGACAAAATCACATGATTATCTCAACGGATGCAGAAAAAGAGTTTGACAAAATCCAACACCTTAGTCGTTAAGCGTCTGCCTTCAGCTCAAGTCATGATCCCAGCATTCTGGGATCAAGCCCCACATTGGGCTCCCTGCTCAGCGGGAAGCCTGCTTCTCCCTCTCCCACTCCCCTTGCTTGTGTTCCCTCTCTCGCCAAATTAAAAAAAAAAAAAAAAAAAAGGAATAAGACAAGGATACCTGCTGTTACCACTCCTATTCAACACTGTATTAGAAGTTCCAGCCAGGGCAATTAGGCAAGAAAAAAGAAATCCAAATTGGAATGGAAGGAGTCAAATTATCTTCATTCTTAGGAGACATGATTCTACACACAGAAAATTCTAGAGAACCCTCAAAAAAAGAAAAAAAACCTATTAGGGCTAATAAATGAAGTAAAGCTGCAGGATTTAAGATCAATAGACAAAAATCAGTTGTATTTCTATAGAGAAGTGAGATAATTGTGATTTATAGTAAGAAATATATATTTGGTTTTTGTCACAGAGCTCCTAAAGTCCATGTAATTTCCTAAGTGATAAGAGGCATAAATGTGACATTCATATAACAAAGCCCCTTTCAACCACACCTGAGTTTATGTTAATAAGGTGACTTTTAGAAAGTCCCTAGGTAACTTAAGGATGGGGATTGGTTGCCAGGGGAACCAACCCTCATTAGAGGTTGGTACTTATCAGCCCCTTTCCCCACAAAAGGGGCTGCAGATTGAGCTTAATCACTAATGATTACACCTATGTAATGAAGCCCCCCGTTCAACACCAAAAGGATGTGGTCTGGAGAGCTTCTGGTCGGTGAACATGTGCACGTGTGGGGAGAGGAGTGCATGTGGAGAGGGCGTGGAACTTCCAAACCTTCCTAAAGACCTTGTTTTCTGCATGTCTTCCATCTGCCTGTTCCTGAGTTATGTCCTTTCATAATAAACCAGTAATCCTGTAAGTAAGTGGTTTTCCTGAGTTATGTGAGCCACTTTAGCAAATTAATCAAACCCCAGGAGGGGATTTTGGGAACCTCTGATTTATAGCTGGTCAGTCAGAAGCACAGGTGACAACCTGGACTTGTGATCGGCATCTAAGTAGGCTGGGGGGCACTCTTTATGGACTGACCCCTTAACTCATGGGACCCAACGTTATGCCCATAATCTAACAAAAGAAGTACGAGACTTAGAAACTGAACACTACAAAACACCACTGGAAAGAAACTATGGCCCTGAGTGGAAAGACATTCTATGTGCATGGATTGGAAGATTTAACATTTTAAGATGCAACACTCCCTAAACTCATCTATGGATTCAGTGCAATCCCTATCAAAATCCCAGCAGTCCTCTTTTTTTTTTTTTCCCAGAAATTAGCAAGCTAATCCTAAAATAACTCAGGAAGGCAAGGGACCCAGACAGGCAAAATAATCTTGAAAAGAAGAATAAAGCTGGAGAACTCACACTTTCCAATGTCAAAACTTAGTACAAAACCACAGTAATCAAGACTATTTAGTAAGTTTAAATAACCCTTAAATGTATGGTCAACTGATTTTCAACAAGGGTGCCAAGAAAATTCAATTAGGGGCAAAGCAGTCTTCAGAAAATGGTGTTGGGACGAGATATCCACATGCAAAAACATGAAGTTGGACCCTACTTCACACCATATAAAAAATTAACTCAAAATGAATCAGAGACCTAAATGTAAGAGCCAAAATCATAAAACTCTTGGAAGAAAACACAGATGCAAATTTTCATAATCTTAGGATTAGGCAATAATTTTTAGATAAGACACTAAAAGCAAAAGAAACCAAAGAAAAAAATGGATTTCATAAAAATCAGAAAGTTTTGTGTTTCAAAGGACACTGTCAATAAAGTAAAAAGACGATCTGTATTATAGAAGCAAGCATTTGCAAGCTGTGTATCTGGTAAGAAACTAGCATCCAGAATAAAGAACTATTGTAACAATAATATAAAGACAAACAACTTAATTAAAAAGCAGGCAAAGGATCAGAATAGATATGCTCCACCAAAGAATATAAAAAATAGGCAGGTGGACCCTTGAGTGGCTCAGCTGGTTAAGCGTCTGACTCTTGGTTTCAGCTCAGATCATGATCTCAGGGTCCTGGGATAGAGCCCTGCATGGGGCTCTGTGCTCAACAGGGAGGCCGCTTGAGATTCTCTCTCCCCCTCTCTCTTTCCCTCTGCCCCTCCTCCTGCTTCTCTCTTTTTCAAATAATAAATCTTAAAAAAAAAAAAGAAAAAAGAAAAAAGGTGGGGGCAGCAGTTGGGGGGGAAATATATAAAAATAGCCAATGAGCACATGAAAAGATGTTCAATGTCCTGAGTTATTAGGGAAATATAAATCAAAACACAATGAATAACCACTTCATACCTATTAGAACAGCTATAAAAAAACACAAAGTAGGAAACAGTAAGTGTTGGTGAGGGTGTGACCTGGGACCTTTCTCTATGCATTGTTGGTGGGGAAGCAAAATGACAGCCACCGTGGACAGCAGCTTGGCAGTTCCTCAGAAAATCCTAGAGCTACCTTACGATGCAGCAATTCTGTTCTCACCAAGAGAAATGGAAACACATGTCCACACAGAAACTTGTACACAAATGCTCAGAGCAGCACTACTGAGAACCAAAAAGTGAAAATAACCCAAATGCCCAGCAAATGGTAAGTGGATAAACAAAAAATGGGGTGTATCTATTCTGTGGAACACTATTCAGGTATAAAAGGGAGGGAAGAATGAACACATGCCACCACACGGTGGAACCTTGAAAACACAATGGTTGCCAGTGGTGTGTGAGGACTGGGGTATGGGGGAGTGACTGTTCATGGGGATTGGGTTTCTTCCTGGAGTGGTGAGAATGTTCTGGAATTAGACAGTGGTAGTGATGGCTGTACAATCTTATGAATATACTAAGGACCACTTTACATTTGTGAATTGTATACTTTAAAAATGTGAATTAAGTCTTAATAAAAATAAAAAGCTTTGATCATATTCTGTTCAGAAGGAGGGCTGAGCAGGGTTTGGAGTTTTCTGCACAGGACATTTGAAGTGCTCTGGCAGGCTGCCAAGTTCTGTCCTGTGTGTGCTCTCCTGTAACCGTGCAGAGCAAGCAGAACAGAACCACCCTCCCACGGACAATAAAATGGGCTAAAATGTGGGTTGGGTATAGCAAGAACACTTTTGGAACCTGCCTATTTTCTGATTGTTATCTGCACGGAATTTATAGTCTAGGGTAGGGACAGTCTCTTCCAGGTACACTCTGTTAGTTTCTCTTTTGATAGGATTTATGAGTGGGCCAGTACAATAGCAGGAAGAGGGCACGGGATTTCAGGAAGCCACTGCTTATCGCGTGGGAAATGTTCAACTTGGACATATTAATCTCTTTCGTCTTTATGATATTTTATGATTTATAGAGCATAATCTGGCATGAATCTCATCTGCTGTGTATGTGACCTCTACTTTGTGAAGTGAACTGTTCATAAATGAATATAGTAAGGGTCTGAGGGTGAAGGCACAGGGCATGAACCCACAGCCAGTTATGGACAGAAGGTGGACCCCAATCTTCAGACAGTTGGCTACCACTGTCCCCATAGGAGCAGGCAGCTTGAGGGAAGAGCCTCTAAATCATGTCTGGAATTCAAAGGAGAGGAGAGCAGGAAGCCCGACCTGTGTGAGAAGAAGATGCCCCTGCGCAGGAAGCGGTGTGGTTTCTGCCCCGTGGCTCGCTCTATCCGGTTTACCAGCTCCTTGTCGATCTTACTGCTTCCAAACCGAACTGGAAAAAAGAAAAATTGGGACAAAGGAGATATGGCCATCTCAGGTGGTGTGAGGTATGGTGATCGGGTATTACTGAAGGGGAAAAACTAGTGTATTGTATACAATCTTAAAGTACCCAGACTCTTTAGGCCTTCTGCTCCCAGTCCCTTCTCTCAACTCAATGTCAAATGTCTTTCATGGTAATAAGGACAGCTGAGATCACAACCAGCAAAGAGGCAACAAATTATAGAATAAAATGCTGTTCTGTCTGGGACTGGATTTTGACAGAAAACATATCTAGAATTCAGTCTGGCTAGCAACTTTTCACATCTCCCCCCCACCCCAGTTGCTTATTAAAGTATAATTTGTGGACACTGACACCATAATTTTACTATTCTTTAATTGTTGCATTGAATTAACATGTCTTCAAACGAGTTTTCCCTCATTGATGGTCTATACTTAAATTATGGAAAATGGCTTTTGACTTTGATAAAAACATCTCAGTAATGCCTCTTCACTGGTGATTACCACTGATCCCAGAGTAAGGACTTCTGTAAGCAGGAAGCCCCGCAAGGAGGGGCTTGCCAGTGGCCACCTGTCCCGTGAGGAATCCCCCTTCTTAAGATGACTTCCAGCTTTTTAGCTCCACAGTCAGTATCACTGGAAGAGAGACTTAGGTAATCCATTCCTGACTTTAACCATTAAGTGAGAGGTGATTTAAATGACTGCAAAGACGCCATTCTAATAGACCTTTCCTCAAGTTCTGAATCCTCAAAAAAAGGAAAAAGCTTCTACTAAGCTGTCTACTATAGACTGTTATTTTGAAGTAAGTTTCACACTGTGATTCAAGTTAAAAAGAATCCTTTGGGAATGTACTGCATGACCAAAAGATTTTAGGATCTAGTTTTTCCTTGGCATTGAAGCTTGACTGGGTTTATAATTCAAAATAAAAAAACACCAATGGGATCAACTCAAGGGAATCACTTGTGTCAATTGGGGCTTCTCCCAGGACATACCAATGAGCTTGTCATAGTCAATGCCCTTGGCACTGCTCGTCTGTACTGTCCACGGGTCCACAAAATCCTCCTCAGCTTCTGCGGCGTCCATGCCACTATCACCCCCAGGTGCCAGGTTCCCTGGAGGGCAGTCGGCCTTGTAGTCCTCCCCCACGGTGGCTTTGTAGCTCATTTTCAATGATAACAACATCTTTACTGCAGAATCAATTTCATCCTGGACAAAGGAAATGAGGATGAAGGCTAAAAATACCACCGTAGCTAATGTTTTGCTAAACGTGACTGCTGTGAAGTGGTAGGCACAGTGCTAAATGCCCTCACACTCATTCCCTCCTTAGCCTCACCGCACCCCTCGGAGGCAGGCAGCACTGTCACTGTGCTGTTCCAGCTGAAGACTCTGAGACTCAGAGAGGCAAAGGAGCTTGCCCATGGACACACAGCAAGTCATGGGCCTGAATGTCTTTTATTTTTGTGCTGTTCTAGTGCTATGGATTACTACCACAAACACTGTGGGACAAATGGACAAGATACACACTGTTATTTATGACACAGTAAATATGCTAAAGGTTTCTCAAACACCACTGATGCCAGAGAACATGTATGACAAGCTCCCCGGACTGAGTATAAGGAATTCTACGTCGGACCTTGTTTTGACATTCTACACAGTTGAGATGAGTATTTGTGGAAGCCTAAATAATGCCACTGAGGACAGTAACAGCAACTCTAGACATCAGGGAAGCAGATAAAGGAAAGGAAAAACACAGGCTTTCAAGTCCTAAATTAAGGAGGGATGTCGTGGGAAATAGTTGTATTACTGTATTTTGGAGTCTCATCAAGCTGTCCAAAGTGTTTGCATGCTAAGTGTTTAAAAATAAGCATGAGAAAAACAAATGTAAAAATATATCCTTGGGTACCCTAGAAATCTGGTAGAGACCTCCTGCTCCAGAAGCCCACACGAGCCACCCATGAAGGCTGGTCTCTGGAAGAGCAGGCCCAATTAGGCAGATTAGTCATGCTATGCCCCAAAGCTCTGCTCCTGTATCTGGCCTTGCTGGATTAGATCACAAAGAATACACACAGGCCAATTTGCTTGCCAAAGGAAGTACAAACATTCCCATTTAGAGTGTATACATCGTGTTCTATGAAGCGGGCTTCCTAAGTGGAGAGACACATCACCAACCTCCGTTCGGAGGGAACGGCTGTGTCAGATGCAGCCCCGGAGCCACAGAGAACTGTCACCGCGGGGCGCTTCTGCAGACGTGGATTTCTGTTTCCAACTCTGAAACTACCTGGAATTCATTATTACAATGTATTAGAATTATGGGCTCAGGGGTGCCTGGGTGGCACAGAGGTTGGGCGGCTGCCTTCGGCTCAGGGTGTGATCCCGGCGTTGTGGGATCGAGCCCCACATCGGGCTCCTCTGCTATGAGCCTGCTTCTTCCTCTCCCACTCCCCCTGCTTGTGTTCCCTCTCTCGCTGGCTGTCTCTATCTCTGTCGAATAAATAAATAAAATCTTTAAAAAAAAAAAAGAATTGTGGGCTCAGTAACTCCGTGGATATACCTCCCATAAGAGATAGGGTATTTGCCCAGGAGGGATAGGTAAGTATGTTTTACTCATTTCTGCAGTGCCTGAACTCAGTGCAACAAATGTTTAGCAAGCAGGATTTATTGAATTATCCATGCGAAGAATGAGCCTGCTTTGAAGTACACTTTAGTCAATACCCTCTTATCACTGGCTATGTTGACATTTCATACTCTATCCGCTCTAACTCTGCTTACAACTAGGAGGCTCTTTGGAAGTCACACATTTAACCAGTGTCCCTGCTCGAAAACTGTCTGTAGTCTAGAGTGCGATTTAAATGGACAGACAAGCTTGCCTTGTCTATCTTCTTGTTCCCAATCTAACATGGACCAGAACACTCAAACAGGATTTAGAAGCTGATGTTATGGTGGAGGAAAAAATAAAACAAAACAAAGACTATGTACAATCTGAGTTTATCTAAAGTTCCAACACAGGGAGAACAATCTATGGTGGAGGCCTAGGGTGGAGGGTAGAGGCAGTGACTGAAGGGGCCTGAGGATGGCTTCCAGATGCTCCTGTCTTGTTTCTGGATCTGGACGCTGGTTACACAGTTGTGGTCATTTTGTGAAAATTCAGTATGCTGATTATGAGCTCGATACCTTTCTGAATAAATGGTGCAGTTCAATGTAAAAAGTTTACTGTGGGTGCCTACGTAGCTCAGTTAAGCATCTGCCTTCAGCTCAGGTCATGATCCCAGTGTCGCGGGACTGAGTCCTGCATCGGGATCCCTGCTCAGCGGGGAGTCTGCTTCTCCTTCTACCCCTCCCCCACCCCACCGCTTGTGATCTCCCTCTCTCACACACTCTCTCAAATAAAATCTTAAAAAGTTTATGTAAAGTAAAAGAACAAGAAAAAAGGCTTTGCTCTCTGTCTTAACCTCTGTGAACCAGTGTCATCTCCTGAGTCCTGCCCAAACTGCTCATGCCCCTGGCCAGTCTCCCCCTAGATTCTGACCTATCCCCCCAGGAGACACCCTGCTTTTTAGCGAGCTGTTACCGAAAGCAGGGAGTCTTATTCCCTCAGTAGACAGAGCAGAAAAGTACGCTGAGGACCACAGCCGAAACACATGGCAGAGATAGGTGGAGAAAGAGCCCACGGTGCCTTCACTGTATCAGAGTTCCCAAAGTGGCTCGAGTACTTTGCATAAAGTGAATTTCTAAAATATCAGGTGCTTCTGTTTTAACACATTCCAGGGTCAAATTTACTTCTGAATTTTCATCATGTAACTCTGACTTCATCATGCAACCTCTGCTCTCTCTTGTTGAGAGTCAGCTGATTGCATAAGTCAAAGAACACACTTGGAAGAGTAATTCTAAACTGTGTTAAGAAGTACTGCTTGTTTGGGGCGCCTGGGTGGCACAGCGGTTAAGCGTCTGCCTTCGGCTCAGGGCGTGATCCCGGCGTTATGGGTTCGAGCCCCACATCAGGCTCTTCTGCTATGAGCCTGCTTCTTCCTCTCCCCCTCCCCCTGCTTGTGTTCCCTCTCTCACTGGCTGTTTCTATCTCTGTCAAATAAATAAATAAAATCTTTTAAAAAAAAAAAAAACAAAAAAAAAGAAGTACTGCTTGTTTAATAATGAACATAACTGGAGATCACAAAGAACTGCTAACTAAAAACACTTGCTAAGTGTTACTCGAACTTAATGTTATATCAACACTGATACCACTGTCAAGTTTCCCAAAAATGGGTTTAAAGAGCAAATGATTAACATTTGGGTCCTTTATTTATTTTAGATTTTTTTTTTTAAAGATTTTATTTATTTATTCCACAGAGATAGAGACAGCCAGCAAGAGAGGGAACACAAGCAGGGGGAGTGGGAGAGGAAGAAGCAGGCTCATAGCGGAGGAGCCTGATGTGGGGCTCGATCCCAGAACGCCGGGATCACGCCCTGAGCCGAAGGCAGACGCTTAACCACTGTGCCACCCAGGCGCCCCTATTTATTTCAGATTTTTAAAAAACAACTTAGTCTCATCCACTGAGTCCTATCTGGTGTATAAACTTCTTCCTGTGATTAACTAACTCCTTTTTTGGGATATCACTTTCTTTCAGTACTATTTATTTCTTTTAATGTGGAATGGAGTGTTTGGGGTCCAAAGAGTCAAGGTAAACTGCCAGGATGGGTGGGAGATGGTTGACCCCCATCTGGGGAGGACCTGGGGCGGGGGGTTCTGAAAAGAGACAACAGGGGTTGAAAGTGATGGATGAGGAAGTGATGGAGATGAAGGAGCTGAGTGACCTAAGAGTGGAGGCATTGCAGAACGCAAGGCAGTGCTCATGTGCATTAAAAATGCAGACGGCACGGATTACACTTCTGAAACGTCCTGCAACAACAGCAGAGAGACCTTTCAGAAAGGCACAACCTCAAGAGGACGCCGGCAACAAGATTTCGGAAGCTGTAGTAGAGTTGCGGGATGACTGGCCATGGACCGAACAGAACAAACGGGAGGATGTCGTGCAAACACTGGAATTACGCTGCTAGGGAGTCCTGGGACTGGGGCATCCATGGAAGTGAAGGTGAATGTGGGCTATGAAACAGGAGCACAGGTGGAAATTCCGTTTAAGAAGCAGCTGCTTGGCTCTCCACCCCTGTGCTGCGCTCCCCTCCCCAGCCAGAGGTCCTGTGCTGGGGAGGTCAGGTTACAAGTTTCTAGACTGGGGGAGCTCTGCACAGCAGGGGTGGGGGCAATGCACTGGGAGCAGGGAAGGTCAGGGATGGCCACGCAACCCAGTTCCTCTGTCCCACAGAGAACATCAGAAAAACTAGCATCAAGATCTCAGACATAAAAGAATACTTATTGTACCTAGGAAACGAGAATGGAGTACAATGAGGAAAGGAACATTCAGAAAGCAAATGAGCTCATGGAAGTTAAAAATAACAGGATAAATGAAAAGCAACTAGAGGGTTAGAAGTGGAGGAAGGGGCACCTGGTGAGGAGCTTACTTATATTAAAAAAAAAAAAAAAAAGGCAACATAAGTTGAGGAAATATACCTGAAAGAACAACAATAAGAAAACAAAATGGAAAGCACAAGTCAAAAAATAAAAGCAGAGGACAAGTTTCTGGGGGGAAAAAAAATCCATAAACAGAGAAAACAGGAGAGAAGAAATCAGAAACAACAGAATTTCTCAGAATACGGCTTGCAAGTTTCTAGTTAGAAAAGATGTACTCATCCCAAGAAATTTCAGAACACTGGAACAAAGAGATCTTCGAGCAAATTTCCAGAGACAAAACAAGGGAACGGCCTCTGGCTTCTCCACAGCAACCCAGGGACCTAGGTGAAGACAGACCACTGGCTTCCGAATTCCGTGAAAAAAATCACTTCCCTCCTAGAATTCCATACCCACCCTTGCTTATCAATCAAATATTACATAAAGATACTTTCAGACATGCAAGATCCCCCTAAATTATTTATTTGGCATGAATTTTTTCAGAGACCATTGGAGGATTTGCTCTGTCAAGAGAGTAAACAAAGGAGGAGTGAGACAGGATTAGGAAACAGAGATCCAACAGGGAGGCGAGGGGAGGGCCTAGGGTGGACAGTGTGGACGGTGAGAGTACGCAGTCTGAGCAGATGGAGGTCCTGGGAGAGACCTTTTGGAGATGAGCTGAAGACTGGTTGATGTGAGTGCCTCGGGAGGACATTCACCTAACTGGAGGGGGCCTGGAGAGCTACTACCATTAGTACAAGAAAACACAGAGCCGACAGCAATTAAGACAGGTATCAACTTCAGGGCAGGAAAGGAAAAACACTCATATTCTACTCAACGGGTCAGCTCTCAGTAGCATTTATGCAGTCAGAAGAGCGTCAAAGCTGACACTGTGTCATGCACGGGACACCAGAGGGATGGAAGTGTTGACAGAAGTGTTAACTCATCTTCCACACTTAAAGCCCCAAACTTGAATATCAACAAGGAGCAATATAAAAGTGTGATTGTGAGAGAGAATCAGCTGAAAGGACTGAAATGTTCATTTCTGGGAACAGGCAGGGTGGATGACTGCTGGATTTCAATGGCTTTTCTTTAGACCACATGCATCAATGAAGGAGAAAATGAATTTATAGTTATAGCCAAAATACCTCAGTTATTGAGGGAACAGAGTCTTGAGAACAGTTTGTTCTGGGTAACATGACCTCAGACTTGGCCCAGATGCACGTGTAGAGAACCCAACAAAATCACATACCTTCGATGCCTTTCCAGCTTTGAGGGACCGCACGAGTTCCCCCTGTGCTGCTATGTTGTTGAACAGTTCCAGCGGGGAGGCACACCCCTGCTCACCGTTGGGCATGTCTGCCATCTCCTGGACCTAGGTTTACAGCTGGCTAGGAGGTTGGAAGATTTGCTCCGTGGTCCAGACAAAACTGTAGGGAAGAAGGGGGAGAAGGGAGTGGGAAGGGAGGGAGGGATTGATTGATTAACAAGCCGTTGCAGCTGTTTTACTTTTCCTGCATCTACCTAGTCCTTTGTCTTTCCAAAAAGGTTGGAGAGGAGTTAAAATAAAGGGCACGGATAAAATAACATTAATAAAAGTATAAGCAGAAATTTGGGGCCATGAAAAAGGAGAAGAGAGGACGAACAGATGCCAGTCATGAGGACTGAAGGAACTGCTAGGACTCACTGGGGGAAGGAGCCCTCCGACTAAGACCAAGTGTGCCTCAGCCAGTTCCCAGCACCCAGGGGAGACTCATGTTTGTGTATGGAGCAAGTACCAAAGTGCTTTAACAAATTTAAGTTCACCAGTGCTAAAAACATTTGGCAGACTGCAATTTACTCTTTATCTTAATTGTACTGGGGATGAGTCCCATGCCCTTGTAGCCATAGCCAACAGGTCACTGAGCAAATGGCTCCTTCTGCTGGCCAGCTGGTCTGTTCTCAGATTAAGCAAGGTCTGGGGTTGAGGACAAGGCCTTATCTAAGATGAGGGTAAGGCCTTATTTGTTCTGGGATCCAAATGAGGAAAAGGATATACAGCCTGTCCATTCTACATGCTGCCTTACTTCATTGCAGCCCTCTGAAAAAGGTGTACCTGCACCTTTTATCATTCGTTACTTTTAACCTTGAAGAAGGTGGGACACAGGGCAGGCCACATGATGCTGCCTTGGAGCACAGACTGGCCACAATCAGTTCCCTCTTGGGTCAGTTACTTCCCCTTTCTGAATGTCAGCGCACAATCAGGATCCTTTTCAGCTACCTCAAGGGCTGCTATGAGCAGAAATGAGGAAAAACTAGAAGGAAGCATTCCATAAACTGTAAAGCAAGATATAAATCCATTATGAGTATTATTTGTTAGGACTCCAGGGCTTGGTCGAACCCCAGCTCCGTTTACAACTTGCCGCTAGGCCCTGAACGAGGAGAGGACAATGACAATGGGCTGGGCCAGGGCAGCCAACCTCCAGCACCTCCACACCTGCTGTATTCCTTAACACCTTAACATCCATTCACTGAAGCCTCACAGCAACCCTGGGAGAGAGATCTGTTGTCTCCATTTCACAGATGAGCAAACTGAGGCACGGAGAGGTTACAGAACTTCCTCAAGATAACACAAGTGGAAGGGATGGGATACAAACTCAGGCAGCTACAGCTCACCCTCTCCAACACTGTCCTACACGTTACTTAACTGTGAGGAGTCTCAGCCTCTCAAGTGTGAAGTGGGACCGACGGTAACACCACCTGCGGGACTGCTGTGGGGATGGAGAGTCATGGCGCAAGTAAATAACCAGTCCATGATGGCACTGGTCCCACTGGTAGTTTGTTTTTACTATTTTGTTAAATGTTTAAGAAGGATGTAAATTTTACCTAGGTTAATCTTCATATAAATCAATGACAGCATAATACTGAAACCAGGATGAGACAGTAACCAGTTTCTTTTCCCTCCTTGCTGAGAATCACCTCAATTCCCAGAAAAGGGAAGCTGGGTGAAATAAATACTTCAGATAACAAAGCTCACAGTTTAGGGAGGCCTGCAAGAAGGAATGCGGAAGAACCTCTGACTAGCACTGGAGAGGAAAAACACCCAGACCCTATCAAATTATAATCAAAGGGATGAAAATTACTTCTAGCCACAAATGATCAAACATCACGTCCAGTTCTTTTACGCATGATCCCAAATTTGTCTAACCTTCAAAGTTGGATGGCTTGGTATACGCTCTGTGCTAGCAGATGAGATGACGTCTCAGGGAAGTCAGGACAGCCCCCTGAGGTTCCACTGCCAGCGTAGCTAAGCCAGGATCTGACCCCAAAGCCCTCCTAAACCATGTGTTCTCTCAGCATTCCAGCTGCTCCCCCTGCCCGGGATGTGATACTCTCCCCTATCCGCCTGCAGACTGCAGGTTATTTTACTAATTCAGACCTCAGCTCTTCTCTGCAGCCCTTCCTGATTCCTGCACCTCTGTGGTCAAGCTGATTGATTGGTCGGTGATCCCCAACATTCTGTTAGTAACCTGATGACGGCACTCACACAGCATTTAGTTATTCATGTCTTTTCCACCAGACAGTGAAAGCAAGCCCTGGGTTTTACTTTTTCATATGCCTCTAATGCCTGATACACAGCAATTTATCAACAAACATGTACTGAATTCATCAATCTCATAAGTCACCCAGTTCAATGTTCCCCCTCAAGTTTATATCCTCTCATGTTATCTTTGCAAGTGCCTGTTCCAGCTTAAGGTGGATTTCACCCACGTGGACTTGACAAAGGCTCATTTTTAGCATCTTGCCACTGTGCTGAGCCTGCTGGGATTTGCGAAGGGCCAGGCTGACTGTATGGTGCCTTCTCCAGGTCTCACATCCCACGTCTGGTTTCTTTACCCACTGCTAGCATCTGCCTACCATCCTGGTCGCTCTCTTTGGAATTCCCTTGGGTTTATCCCTGTCCTTCCAAAAGTGTGGTACCTGGCATAGAAGGCGACGAAAGGCGACGAGTGACAGCAGTAAGGTTCTGAAGTCTGCGAGTAGGACCAAAAGCATTAGCCTTAAAAATTCCTAAAGAAAGTACCAGGTAGAATAACTGGGTGTGCCCTGGACTGATAATCGCCCCCTGCAATGGGGCAGGTAACTGTAGAGGCTGAGCTAGACGAATGGGGCCTGCACTTAGGGTCCCTGTTGTAGGGAAATATGTTTTCCCAAAGCAGAATTCCATTTGAGAAGCACATGGAAGCTAAAACTGATGAGGGAACAGCAAGTAAGGTCTCCTCGCTCTCATGATCAAGAGGCAAACGGTGCATGGGACCCACCCACATGATAAATCTTGTGTGCGTGTGTGTATGTGTGTGTGATGCAACCTCTTGAAAGACAGGAAATCAGGGGCGTCTGGGTGGCTCAGTTGTTAGGCGTCTGTTTTTGGCTCAGGTCATGATCCCGGGGGTCCTGGGATCAAGCCTTGCTTTGGGCTCCCTGCTCAGTGGGGGGGCCTGCTTCTCTCTGTCCTACTCCCCCTGCTTCTGTTCCTTCTCTTGCTGAGTCTCTGTCAAATAAATAAAACCTTAAAAAAAAAAAAAAGACAGGAAAACAGAACAGAATCTCTTAGTTCACACGCCCATCCATTTACCCCCATTTCGTGTCCGTTCTCCTTCTTCCTCACATCTGGTCGACATACTCCTTTGTTAACTTTTAGAATGATATTTAATTTCAGAAGTTTTAAACCCAGAGTTCAGCATTTCTGAAATGACATCAACAGTTTGCATACACACTGGTATGTGCATGGTTCTAAGTAGAATATCCAGGTTACTTTTTCAAAGGGGTCCGAGATGCCAAAATTCTATGGACGACTATCTTAGTGTTTACTGCATGAAGTGCAAATAGAGTTTTGAATCTTTGTTAAGAGAGTTGTTTCATCTATTTAACAAACAGTAAAATCTAAAACAAAGAAACAAAGCTATAATCTGTGGAGTTACCTATCTCCTCTGAAAAAAGTATTGGGAATTAGAAAGAGCAAAACTGCATAGTCCATGGCAGACCCTAATGTACCTTTAAAGAGAAAGCTAAAAGGCTCTTAAAAATTAATTCTCAATTCCTCTTTTTAAAGATCTTGCATCTCGTGCTCATTTTGAAAGGTTCCATTGTTCTGGAGAAGCTTAACAGGCACCTGAAGACACCGGGTGATTTTGGGACTGGGAATAGAAGAAGAATTATAGAACCGCTTAACAGAACATGACAATGACTTGGGCCATCCTGAAATCATCTCACAGATTAGGATACACTGATCTATAATTTGGGGAAAGGGGGCATAAACACAGCCAATTCTAGAGCAGCCGGGAAGAGCATTGTTTCTGGATGCCTGCAACACTACCGGGAGGTGGGATACCATCCTTCACGTCCAGGCCCCACAGCGTGCTCAACAATGGCTTTGGACCGTCAAGTCCCCAGAGGACAAGAAAACGACCTCTGGGGAGCAAGGAATCCTTTAACACTTCAACCCTTGGGAGAGGTTATGTCCACCTTTTCTTTGTTAAACACTGAGAAAAAAGGTTATTTTTCCCTTCAAATAATAAAATGCATGCTACCTTAAACGGCAAAGGAGACATAAATTTCTATGAAGCCAGGCATTAGATACTCTTGGGTATGACGATGAGAGAGCTAACACATTAGGATGCTGAAGGTGTAAGGCACTGGAATGCCGGTGGTATCCCAAGCATCCAGAAATGATGCTCTTCCCGGCTGCTCTGCAATTGGCTGTGTTTATGCCCCCTTTCCCCAAATTGTAGATCAGTGTATTCTGATCTGTGAGATGATTTCAGGATGGCCCAAGTCATTGTCATGGTCTGTTAAGTGGTTCCAGAATTATTCTTTCCATTCCCTGTCTCACCTTGTCAGTGAAGACCGTGTGTGAGAGCCAATGCGGAGGTGCTGCAAGTCAAGATATAAGGCCAAACAGGCAGAACTGCTCATCCAATACCTCTATTCCCCTTTGAAGGGGTGAATCACCTGAACTTTGGGTCAACGGCATGAGATACAATGCACGATACCCTGATTCTAAAAGAGACAGTCCCTCACCCCCCAAACCAAGGTTTTCAGTGTTTTGGTAAAAGGCTGGTAAAAATGCCAATGAGCTCTAAGCCTGGCAAAGACGGCAATACATACCCAGGATGTGGGAGGCACTGCAGAGGTGGCCACTGGTCACGCCGGGCAGCTGAGTGGCTGAGACTGCCCAGAGCAGCCAGAGATCTTTTATAGTCTTCCCCTGTTTCTTTCAGTTTCTCTTTTAGAAAAAGGCTCCTCTTTTTTTTCCTGTTTAACCCACTCTTCAGCTAATTGCACGTAGGGATTTTTTTTATAAATTACTCAGTTTCTTAGAAACACTTGAGATTCTTGACCAACCTCCTTGGTGAGACTGTCCAATCAGGGTGGGCTGGGTGGGGGGGCTGGGTGGAGACCGAGACATTAGCCGGTCGTTGCATCAGCCAGCCCATACCCCAGATTGGCCTTCATGTAACCTCTCCACCCTCTTCCCGTTCCCCACCCTCTGTATTAACACGAGTAACTGTTCACATGTAGTCGTGGGAAGGCGGAAAAGCGACTGTGAATTCCCCGCAGCTGCTCGCTGAGGCAGCGCAATGCAGTGGAAAGAGCATGAGTTCTGGGGTCGGACGGACCTAGCTTTCAATTCCAGCTTGGGCATTTTCTCGTGTCAAGACCTTGGGCAAGTGCCCTTACCTCTCTGCTTCATCCTCGGGTTCCTCATCTGTGAAACGGGCATAAAGAAGCCGCCTAATTTTACCGCGGAGGGGACTGAGTGCGATACTACCGGCAAAGCCCCCAGCACGTGGCACACACTCGGTCAAAGTGGGGGCCTCTCGCCTTGGGGGAGGAGAAGAGGGAGGAGACGAGGATGGGTCGGTGCCGGCGGGAGTGGGCGACAGACGGGGACGCGGGCGCTCGGAGGAAGAGGGCAGGGGACACCGTGACAGCCTCCGCGCCCCTCGTGGCGCCAGAACCCGGCGGGCAGCGAGCCGGGCTCTGAGGAGGATACTCCGGGCCCTCGCCTGCAGGCGGCTGCGGAAGACCCAGGTCATCCGGCGCCGCCCCGGCCTCCCGCCCTCCCTCATCCCCCCACTTACCCGCCCAGCCGGGCTCTTCAGCGCCGCCGGCTCAGCCACGGGCGGCCTCCTAGGCGTCCGTGGAAACTCCATCCGGCCGGAACAACTTCCGGCCAGGCTGCCCCATCATTGGCTTTTCGCGTGGGGGCGGGGCGGAGGCCGCGGATGATTGGTTGGAGGCCCCGGAACCAGCTGAACGCACCTGGGCTGCGGAGTGCAGGCCGGACGGCCTCCGGCAGGACCGAGCGCTTCCGGTGCGTGTGGTGAGCGGCGGGCCCGTGGGCGGGAGGGGGCCGGGATCAGGCGGCGGCGGCGGCGGGGGCGGCTTGAGCCCTCCGCGCCCCTTAGTGCGGGCTTTTCACCGTCCCTCGCCCGTCCTTCATCGCCGTTGCCTTCCGGACGCGCAGAGCTCTGGGCCCGCCCTATCTCGAGCTCCTGACAGCTCGGCTAACTTCTATTCATCCTTCAAAACCCATCCCTGGTCGTCTCTGTTGCCTTCCTCAGTCTGTGGCCTCCGGTGCAGGATTCGTGTTTTGTGTTTAATCTCTGTACACACCAGACCCAGCATAAGGCTTGGCACAGAGTAGGTAATCAGGGCGTGTTTGCTGAATGAGAATATTCTATTTCTTTTACTTTCTCTGTTTCCCTATCCCCCCAGGCTGCATTTCACAAATATTTCTAGACGCTGCGGACCAAACGGAACAAAGCACGGAAAGTCCTGTCCTCGTGGAGCTGACCTGCTAGTGACTCGCAGTGCCACTCCCCTCCTTCTGTCGCTCGCTTCTGCGGCGCCCTTACCGCTTCTTCCCGCGGTACCTGTTCCTCTTTGTTGGATATCCCCCACCATGAAAAATTTTCCTTTTCCCCCCATTTGCCTTAGAAAAATAAAAGGCAGCAAACATTCTTCCTCTGAAGTTTCCGTTGTTCCTAGTGACTCCCACTCTTCTCCCCTGTTTTCCTTGAGTCACCCTTGCCGCCCCGTTTGATTAGTTTTGTTGGTTCCCTCTCCAGGGCTTCTCACCACCTCTGCTCTCTCTCTTCCTCCCAATCTTGCTGACATGTCACCTTTTGTCTCAGGTCCCCCTGAAACTGCAACCCCAAGCCCAGCAACACCTCTACTCTCCTCTGTTTTAGTTTTCTCTGTAGGATTTCTTACTACTGGACACCCTGTATTTCACTTGATTGTGGTCTGTCTCTCCCACTGCATGTGAACATGGTGAGCGCAGGCCATCGCTGACTGTGTGGCTTGCTGTAGTGTACCTGGTGCCTGCTGTGGGGCTTGGTGAGTAGCCCATCAGTGCTGAATCAACCAGCGAAATGTACGCAAAGCAGGTAGTATCGGGAGCCTTATCATCCACCCTCCGGCATTCATTCAGTCCTTGCTGCCATGCCTTGTTAGGAAGTGGCCTAATGGGCCCCCATCCCACTGCTCTCCGATGTTTTGCCATAGACCTCTTTTTTTTTTTTTTTTAAAGATTTATTTATTTTAGAGAGAGAGGAGGGGGAGAGAGAGAGCTTGGACGAGAGGAGGGGAGGGACAGATGGAGAGGATCTCCAGCAGATTCCGCAATGAGCGCAGAGCCTGACGTGGGGCTCGATTTCACAACCCTGAGATCAAGACCTGAGCTGAAATCAAGTTGAATGCTTGACGGACTGAGCCACCCAGGTGCCCCACCATAGACCTCTTTTTAAATTCTGGCCATCGGCCTCAAGTGCTGCAGACAACTAGGTGGGTGGGAATCCATCTTAATGGCTGAGCACAGACATCCTGGTGAGGGGGGGCCTAGTGGGTTCCCTGTGACAGGAAGGAATGGCATGCTGTGGGGTGTGATGCTGTGCACAGGAGTTGAGACAGGTGAGATGTCTGAGCAGACCAGGCTAAGTATTTAGAGAACAGAAATGCCAAGTAGTTTGTAGAGCACAGTCCCGCTAGTTTATAATTAGTTCATTATATAAGTTTTATTTAGACGATGGCCTTGTGTGTGGAAGGTGTTATCTGCCTAGATTAGGATGCAGGGAAGGGGTGGTGGTGGGATTTTTGGAGGAGGTAGACAACATTTGTTGAATGATGACATAATGTGTTGGGCAGTGGAGCCCTTCAGGCAATGGGTACCCTTTGGGGGAAAGGTGTGGATGGGGTGAAGTGGCTGGATTCCAGGGGATGCGAAACCTACTGTCTAGGAAAAGAGCTGGGTGATAGGCTGAGTGGCTTAACAAAGGACCCAGAGGGAATCTCTGGCGCTGACCTGACCCCACGTACGGGGAGGAGGGGCTCTGTGGTACACTGAGGTAGGGCACCTGGGGCATCTCAGAATTTGGTGCGTGGCTATTATTGCTGCTCCCCCACTCCCCCTGCTGTCCTGGATGTGCTGGGCATCCTTGTTTTCCTCCCAACTGTACTTCCTCTTAAAAGCACAGAATTGAACTCCAGACTGAAGGACTTCTTTTCAGAAACTAGTTGGCAGCAATTTATTGTGTATGATGGTTCAGCATTTCAGAAAGAATTATTTATTTTTTATTTTTTTAAAAGATTTTATTTATTTATTTGACAGAGAGACAGCCAGTGAGAGAGGGAACACAAGCAGGGGGAGTGGGAGAGGAAGAAGCAGGCTCCCAGCAGAGCAGGGAGCCCGATGCGGGGCTCAATCCCAGGACTTTGGGATCACGCCCTGAGCCGAAGGCAGACGCTTAACGACTGAGCCACACAGGAGCCCCATAGAAAGAATTTTTTAGAAAGGGGAGATTCACTGCTGTGTGAGTGTGTGTTTGGAGTAAAACTGGCAGATTTGGACCATACCTTCAGAATTGGGGGGACTGGTGCCTCGAATGCCATGGTCTTGTGTTGTGGGTCTGTCACCCCAACTGGCTTATCGTTGAGATGGGATATCTAGACAGTCGGTAAAGGAGGCACTGGAGCCCAAGGTGTGGGTGAAGGTAAGGGTGACATGCTTTTCCCACTTGGTGGGTTCTGGACATCTTTCCATTTTAGTATTTTCAGACCTACCCTCAAAGGCCCAAATTGACCTTCCAAAAGGCATCTTTAAAATCCTGTCTCTTTCTGTCCGGGCTTCCGATTTCCATTTAGTGAGGTCCTCTTTTTATGTCTTCAATAAAGTTTTAGTTTTCTTCCTGTCGATCTTGCTAATTTTTTGTTTAAATTATTCGCACATATCCCATAGTCTTCATTTAAAAAAATTAAATCTTTTAATTATGCCTGGTGTGTAGAAAAGCTCTCTTTTTTAATATGTTTATTCTTAGAGTTTTCCAATTGTGGATTTGCTAGGTGGCATGTTTTCTTTTAATTACACGTGGTGGTAAATATTCTTCCATGCATATTTTCTGACACTTGACTTTGTTTGGTCTCAGGTAGTTTGTCCTTGAAGGACAGCAAGAAACTGTGTCTTCAATGGCTTCGTTGGTGGCTTATGATGACTCAGAGTCAGAGGCTGAGACTGAGCCCGTGGGAAGTTTTAATGCTGCCAGCCAGACCAAAGACACCTCTGATGTGCTCAAACCTCTTGGGCAGGATTTTGCATCTGAAGCTGCAGGTGTGACAGAAGGGGCAGCACTGCCCACAAAGCATGGTTCTTGTGAAGACCCAGCTGGCCATCGTCTCCCACTGGTTCGGCTCTGGAGAAGTGACCCTGGATCTTGTCCCAGCCAGAGGCTACAGTGGCCCAGGACGGAGCCTGATGTCACCTTCCCCACAGATAAGCCTCCTCAACATTCCCTGTGGACCAGTCACGTTCCAGCTGGCCATGTTCCCCTGGCAGCTGCCCGCTTTAGGCAGGTTAAAGTCTCCTGGGGAACTTACCACTCCCCTGAACCATCCTTCTGTGCCCAAACCAAATCTGAAACCCCGGGTAAAAATGTCAACTCTCTTCAGAGGAAAAGGTGTGAGGACTGTATCGTGCCCTACACCCCAAAAAGACTACGACAGTCACAGGCATTAAGCATGGAAACTGGCAAGAGTAAAGATGTGGAGGCCCAGGGTCCGTCTGTAGGGCGTGCCCCAGCCCCTCTCTGTGTGACTCCCAGAGTGTCCGAGTTTATTCAGCCATATTTGGACAGTCAATATAAAGAAACCACGATCCCCAGGAAAGTGCTCTTCCACCTGAGAAGCCACAGGGGCCCTGTCAACAGCATTCAGTGGTGTCCGGTCTTTGCTAAGAGCCACATGCTTCTCTCAGCTTCCATGGATAAAACCTTCAAGGTAAGACTTGAGTGAAACTGCCTTTTCAGGGACTCTTAGAAGTAAAGTGCTGGGGTGTTTTGTTTTTCACAACAGTGAGGTAGGGATGCTGAACAGTTCTGGGAATTCCTGTAATTCATCCTGTTGCATTCAGGAGTGGGTTTTTAGCGGCGCACCCTGGACTGCTGGTCCATTCTGTCCCCTCCCCCTGATGCTGCCTTGCTTAGGCCACCAGAGGATGCTAGTCTTTATCCCTTGTGGAGGCACTGAGAACGTGCAGATGCACTGGAGCCCTGGGGGATGAGGTCACTGAGTGAGGGCAGTCAAAGGGAGAGGAAAGCAGGCTCAGGACAAGTCCTGGGCTCCTGGGAGCCACGTGGAGTGTTGAGCCATGCCAGCTCTGTGTCGTGCGCTGTGTTGGATGCCAGGGGAGCAGAAGTAGACAGACCTGGTCCCTGGCTTCAGGGCATGTGGTATGGTAGGGGCCCTGAACAAGTAGAGAGGCTCTCCCAGCCCTGGGCTCAGGAGTGTGAGGACCAGATTCCCAGTGGGACACAAGTGTTCCGTGAACCCACTGGGAGGGACAGCAGCCCAGGCTGGGAGGGCTTGGTGAAGGCTTCCAGAAGGAGGGGAAGGTTCACTTGGCGAAGGGGGTGAGTTGGGGCAGAAGGATGTTCTTGGCCATAAAAGTCTTGAGGGGCTTGGTGGGGGGTGAGGGGCCCAAGGCTGCAGAAGTAAGCAGGGGCCAGACCAGGAATGGCTGTGGATGCCTTGCCGAGGACTTCGGTTTATACAGAAACTCTTTTTTCATTGTTGCTGGTTTGTTTTAAAAGCTACTGAGGTCATGCAGACTTGGAGTAAGCAAGCCCCAAACACTCAGGGATGTAGCGTAGACCGTGTGTTGCACCTCCTGTAACCTGTCTCCAGCCCCTCTGGGCTATACTCTGTCCCTCCTCCTCACTCTCCTCGGCACCTTGCAACTCACCTATATGTAGTAGGTGCCAAGTAAATGCGAGCTTCCTGGAAAGAAAATGGTTTCGGAGTCGAAGGGACGTGGCGTCAGATCCAGCTTTGCTGTGGAGCAGCTGGTCGGCTGGCCCCACTCCGAGTCTGGTGTCTCATCTGTAAAGGGCCTAATCATTCCTGCGTCATGTGGTCATGTGAGAAAAATGCTTATAAAACCCCGGCACAGAGCTGGGTATCCCACAGGTGCTCAGTAAATGTCAGCTTCCTCTGTCTGTTTTCCTCACAGTTCTGGAACTGTCCTGCCCAGGACATTGTATTTGCAAATTATGTTTGGAGCTTTCCTCCTAGGAGGCATTTTCTGAAACGGAGAAAGGAAGCCAAAGTACTGCGAAGGCTTTGAAATGAGCCAGACTGATGGGTGTCATTTTTAAGTGGCCAATTTGAGTCCTGAATCGACTTGTCTGTGTTCTCTTCTGGCAAGGCTAATAGAGTTGTGCAGGGACAGGGCCATGTTCCACCTTTAGTGTGGAGGCCGGGGATTTGACACGCTGGGCTTTGGTGCTGTTCCTGTGAGGGTGAGGGCTCAGGTCTGCTCAGGAGGCTTCTGGCATCCCTGGTGTGCACTGTAACATGCTTGGTTCAATCCCACAGTGCTGGGGCTTCTCAGTGCTCCTTCCCGAGAGTCAGCACCCATGGGGGGCTGAGTGGGCACTTGGCCCTTTGGTCAGGAGCACATCTGGAGGGTTTCTGGTGGGCTCGTGTGGGGCCTGTGTAGTGCCAGGCCGTGTTTGGCTGGCCCTAGATGTGGGCTGGAGTTAGAGTGATCTGGCCTGCGGGGTCTGGCTCCGTCCCCAGCAGCCTTGTGACCCTGGGCAAGACACTTAACCTCTCGGATTCTGTTTCCTCCCCATAAAACAAACTTATGAGACCTGTGGTTGGCACTTCGAAGGTGGGACAGATGTCCAGGCATGTGTGTCTGAAGCACCCAGTCTAATGCCAAGCACATGTTCAAGTTTTGTGGAGGGTAGTGTAGGTTACAGGTGAGCCACCTGAGGGGCATGGGCAGCCCCTTTCTAGGACCCTGGAAGGAGGGGGCCATCTGACAGATGTTGGCAGCACAGACTGGAGGAGGAGGCAGCCTTGCCAGGAGGTGTCGAAGGACAGGCTGGGCTGCTGTGGGCAGAGATGGGTGGAGGGACGTAGGGCAGCAGGTATGCCCTAGCGGATGCCTGCCACCTGCCTGCTCATCTGCGGGATCATGTCTCCTGATGGCAAGGGGTAGGCTTGGAGCCCTGTGAGGACTGGTTTGCATCCAGCATCAGTGAGGTGCTCTGTGGGCCCTGCTTTGATCACTTTTGTCCACCAAGTTTAGGTTTCCTAAGCAGAGGCACCCCCAATGTAGTATAGTTTTCTAAACAGAGCACATCTGAGTGAAGCCATTGATCTGGGTGCTGTGTGTGTTCAGTCGTGTAGCGGGTGTTTGTGGAGTAGAGGAGTGTGCTAGGTGCTATGCGCTGGGGATGTGTCGACGTCCCAATGGAGGGGACCCTGGATCAGCCAACTAGCTGTAACACCTTGTGACCAGAAGGGGGCGCAGTTGGCCCAGCTTGGGAAGCTGCTCTCAGGTGGAGGGACTGCGTAGAAAAGCCTTGCTTGGGGTGATTCACTGAGACCTGGGTCCTAGGCCATTTGCTGTGGAACTGCCCTCAGTGGGTCTGGGTGCAGTTGCTGTGCCTGCCCTTCCTGAGGAGGTGGTGTGTGTGCTGCAGGTGATGTGGGCACTGGCCTCTTGCTCAGCCTGGCAGCCTCCAGGGAGTCCTGTCCATTGCACTGTCCGTCCCTCATGGCAAGGCTGCAGGGGTGGCATTGGAGGTGGTCGAGGGACAGGGTGCGGCTGCTGTCGTGGCTGCTGGGGTCAGTGTCTCCTGACCTCCTCCTTCCTGTGGGGTCTTGAAAAAGCAGGGCTTTTATAAGCCATACATGCAAATGGTTGGGCGAGGATCCTCGCTGCTTTAAGATATTTGACAGTTGGGATGCACGGGTGGCTCAGTTGCTTAATTGTCTGCCTTTGCCTCAGGTCATGATCCCAGGGTCCTGGGATGGAGTCTTGCATTGGGCTCCTTGCTCAGCGGGAGCCTGCTTCTCCCTCTGCCTGCACCTCCCCCTGCTTGTGCTCGCGCTCTCTCTCTCTGAGAAATAAATAAAATAAAAAAAATCTTTAAGATATTTAACAGTTTTCAGTGACAGAGTTATTTGGCAATTTGATTTTGAGCACCTTTTCAGTGTGAAGAATGTGTGGCAGGGGCTGGAGGAGCTGGGATGGGAAAACTAATTGGGGATTAGGTGGGAGCAGGGCTGGGAACTGGGGTGGGAGGTCCTGGCTGAGGCCTTGGTTTTGCTGGGGCCTCAGGTTCACGTGTAGTCTGGTGTGCAGCTGGCAGCCCCAGGCAGGATGATGTTCTTCCCCCTCCCTGGGGTCAGAGTATGGGTGGCGCGGCAGATCTTGGGGGCCCATGAGGTGGAGAGGGGAGTGGGAGGTGTGTGGATGCTGAGTCTGGAGTGGGTATGAGGCTGTGGGTGCTGGTAGGAGTCCTGGCTCCCTGTAGGCCAGTCCTGGGTGGAGAGCAGACAGTGCAGTGGGGAAAGAGCTAGAAGAGGAGGGTATGACAGGATGCCCCCCAACTCTGTGCTTCCTTCCTAGGGTGCCTTTCCCCTTGTCTTTTGGTCTGCCAGAGTGCCTTCTTGAGCCCCACTGTGTCAGGAAGGAGGGAAGAGCCGGGAGGCTGGGGTCACAGCACTTAATTTGAATCCTTCCTCTGCTGCTGACTGGCTGTGTGATCTCCAGCAAGTTACTTCTCTGAACCTCAGCCAGTGTATGGAAGGTGAAGACGACTGTGCCTGCCTTACTGGGTTTTTGTGGAGAAGAAACAATGTTGGATGTGAACTCTCTGGTGCGGTGCCTAGCACATAGTAGGCGCCTGCTGTGTGCTCATGCTTTTGCTCTCCCCGGGAGTCTTCTCCCTTCTTACCACAAAGTGGCATCTCATTCTGTCTGTGTAGCCATGAACTGCCACACCTTGTAGATTTTGAGCCTCTTGAGCATGGAAGCTGTGCCAGACCCATTTTTGTATTTTCCGTAGCATCTGTCACAAAGTTTTGTACATGCTAACTGATCAGTAAAGATTAAAAAAATTTTTTTTGGTTTTTATTTCCAGCCTTTGGGAAAGGGTGGTCTCTTAAGTGCACAGATTTTATTTGCCAGTAGGGGGCATAGTAAGACTTAATATAAGCTCACTCAAGCTTCTAGAATGTGAAAGAATCCTTGATTCAAGGTAACATTTACTGAAATATCATTTCTTTTCTGATCAAGAGAAAAACAACACAATCCATCTGATTAATCTAAAGAGCGTGAAGTGCCAGTTCCTTCATCTCCTTAAAATGTAGCTTTGGAATTCATAAATTTCAATTGGGCACATTACAGTGGAAAGATACTTATTTTAATATGTTCTAAATGTTCTGTGAGCTGTAAAATATGCTTATATTAGTTTTGAAAAATTTACAGCTGGAGAAATTAAGTAAGATAAAACAATGACTCATCACTCTGCACCGATGCTCTGTTTTCTTTCCTGATGATCCCTTCCTGCCCCTGTCTATAGCACGCATCTGTTTCTCACAGTTGTAATCCCAGCACGAATACTCTTTTATCCACTCGTTTCATTTCCCTGTGTCCTCATTTGGCTCAATACGTTTGAATACTCACTGCACGTAAAGGTAGAATTCAGACTTGGAAGCCGTTGGAAAAAGTACAGACGTGGCCTGCTTCAACCAAACGCAGGCAGCCTTCGCCATCGGCCCCGTGTGCAGAGCCCTCTGCTAGGCACCGGGCACATTCTCACAGGCATCTGATGTGTTTCCTGCTTCTAGGGACCACCGTCCATGCATCAGACTCAGAGTTCTGAGACACAGAAGGATTTTCAATAAAATGTATGAATTAGGTGTTGTTCGTTTGTTTTACAAAATGGTTTGCTTTAGGAATTCTTTCAATAACAGGCTTTCCTATGATACTTAAAAAAAAACTTCATTTTTGATCATGAACGTAATAAAAGCTTATTGTGAAAAACTTCAAAAATGTAGAGAATATGAAGAATGAATGAGAAAACAGAAATCATTGATAATCCTAACCCCGGGTCAGTGCCTTACTAACACTGGGGGCCTTTCTTGGTTTGGAGCCCCCATTCCTGTCTGTTCACAGAGTTGGGCTCACTGCAGAATGTGTGCAGTTTTGATTCTGTTCCTTCCACCCCACGTCTTTTGTGCTGTTTGAAAGGGGGTGTTTTTCTATCTTATTAAAAACTTTCCCCAAACGTATTTTTTTTTTAAGATTTTATTTATTTATTTGCCAGAGAGAGACAGCCAGCGAGAGAGGGAACACAAGCAGGGGGAGTGGGAGAGGAAGAAGCAGGCTCCCAGCGGAGGAGCCTGATATGGGGCTCGATCCCAGAATTCCGGGATCACGCCCTGAGCCAAAGGCAGACGCTTAACCATTAAGCCACCCAGGTGCCCCCCCAAATGTATTTTTAATGACTATGTCAAATTCAAGACTTGGCTTTGTCATTTCTGTGTTGTTTTTTATCATTACCTGCTTTTGTTTTTGAAATGGCCAGTACTTCAGTGAACATGGCTATTCATAAATGTCTTTTCTGCTGCCTTAGTGTGGGCAAGATAGGCTTTGATTTACACCCAGGCTTGAGCTAAAGGCTTTGTGTCTGGTGAGTGGAACTTGAATACATTGGCAAAGCATTGGTGCTATTGTCATATGAGATCCTTGGGTTCCTTGGGTTTCTCTTCCGTATCTGCCGCTTGGTAGCTGTGTGACTTTGGGAAAATCACTTTGCCTCTCTGATTCCCCAGTTTTCTTATTGGTAAAATGGGTGTGATGGCTGCCTATGAGGGCTGTTGCTATGTAGAAGAAATGAGAAGATGCACCGCAGTGCCTAGCATATGGGAGGGACTGAAAAACATGTTCCTGATTCCCCTCTTCTTTGATTGATTAAACAATTAGAAAAAAGATGAGTCACCCAGAATCTTCCAACTTCATGTCTTTTTTTTTGTGAACCTTTTAATAATCTGTCTACAGATACGTGTTCTTCCAAGTGTTCAATGTCAGTACTTCTGAGATAGATACTTTTAAAATTTAAAAGTTTTTGGGTTTGTTTGTACCAGGCTGTTTACCTGCTGCCTTTTCATGAACTGCACATTTATTTGGAAAGCATGTACTGGAGGGCTGGGTCTGTGTCTCTAAACTGTCATGTTTAAAATGTGGTAGAAGAAAATGAATTGGACGGCAGTTTGCCAGCTCTCAGCGCGTTTTGTGTCTGGGCCTCTGGCAGCATGGGGAGGAGCGATTTCGTACCTGAAGAGGCCAGGAGAGTGAGTCTGGGGGCAGGGAAGAGACGCCCACCCAGGGTGGCACCAAGTTCAGATGGGTCTCAGGCCGCTTTCCCTTGTGCATGTGAAGGAAAGGATTTTGCTCTGGAGGCTGAAGACCCAGACTGGGGGTCTCATGGTGCTGTTTGCCGGCTCTGTGGCCTTTGACAGTGAGTACCATTGAGAGGCTGGAGAGAGCTCACCCCCAAGTGCTTACCACCTACGAGGAATGGTTCCAAACGTTCCGGCTCCTCTTCGTGACAGGCCTGTGAAGCAAGGGCTGGTCTTCTTCCCACTTTACAGACAAGGAAGCTGAGGCACAGAGAGGTTAAGGGATTTGTCCATAGTCACACAGCTGGTAAAGTGTAGAAGCAAGATGGGGAGCTCTCAGATCACAGAGCAAATAGAACTAAAAGACTCACTCTGCTCTTCTGCCTCTGAGGGTAAAAGATGGAAAAGCATATCCCTTCGCCCACGTGGTGTCCAGGCTCTGTCCCAGCCTCAAAGTCTTGTGGTTCTGTTAAGGGACATGAGGAGAGGCGATTTCGGTAGTGGTTTGGATTTGCATTGTAATGTATTACAGGATCCGGTGATATATCATTGTTAGCGTATCTGATTATATTAGGGTATCTTAGATGTGTTTTGTAGAAAGTAATATATCTCAGATTCAAAGACAAGGAATTTATGGATTCAAGTGCCAGAGTAAAGGTTTATTTCAGTTTTGAAAGAATTATTCTGGATGGATTTTACAAAATGAGATTGAGAGATGATTTGATGTGTAGAGTGAGGAGTCGTGGAGCATTATGCAGATGATTGGCAATTTATTCCAAGCACGAGGCCAATCTATTGGAAATGAGAGCCGCACGGCTGGGGAGGAGGGTTGGGTTGTGGTGGTGGGCGTTTGGTATTTGGGGAGTGAATGATTAACAGTGCACTAAGGGTAATTAGGTGAAGGCCAAGAGAAACTCGGTGGTGTGTGTGCCTGTATGCAGAGATCATCGCATCCATCTTCATTTTACAGAAGCCCAGAGAGGGGAAGACACTTGCCTGAGGGCACACAGTGAAGTCAGGTGGTGATGTGGAGCTGGGATCTTGTGTAGGAAGTATTTGGATGCTTCCTTCTCAGGACGCTGTTTGCTCCTCTTCCTTCCCACCTTTTGTGTATTTTTGTTCCAGGGAAAGTTCATGGTCATCTCAGTTGTCCCAGGGGTGGGAGCAAGGACTTCAGGCTCATTGACAGCAGGGTTGCTAAGCCTCTGGGAATTGCTGTGAGATCCTGAGCTGGAACCTTCTCTTTGTGGGAAGTGAAGTGTGGTGTTTTTTTTTTTTTTTGACACTCCTCTCCCCCGTATGAAAGCTGCAACGTTTCTGAGGCCAACAAATGAGACATTTCCCACTTTCCGTTTGCTTGCCAGAAGGGCCTTGCAAGCTTTCGCCTTGCAGAAAAAACCTTGAGTTGAAGGAGGAATAAGAAAAGGAAAGTGTGGCAGAACCCAAGTGTATGCAGGGCAGGGCCATGTGCTTGCCAGATGCTGACAGGGAGAAAACAGTGCTGTGTGAAGGTGCAGACTCTGTCCTCAGGGAACCAGCCTCATCCAGTCTCATCCCGTGTCATTAAGGGAAGAATAGAGCAATTTGGGAAAATGCTTTTAATGTAATTGAAAAATGCAGATTGCAAAATTGGCACAGTTAGGAATTGAGACAGTCTAGTAAATTATTTCTTGCTGCTTTTAAAACTTGAACACCGAAGATTCTTAAAGGCACCCATTTACTGCCCAGTGATGGCTTTGTCCTCCTCCTTTAAAAAAAGTGAGTTGTTTTAGATTTAACTTAGTTTTATCATAAAAGTAGTAAAATTTTGGGAAAGAATATAAAAAAAGGTAGAAATCAAAAATAAAACCATAGATCTCCATTCAAGCATAACAATTGTGAAGTAACTTGTAAGCAGCTTTTCTTTTCCGCATTTTTTCCCATGAGCATCAACTGGTTTTAATGATACTGTAGGTACTTTTTGTAAGCAGCATTTAAAAATTTTGTGATGGTTATCTTCCCCCCAAACTTTTACCCCTTAAAAGAAGGGGTGAGTAAGTCAGTCCAGCCTTGTCACTTTTTCTTGCAGCTTCTGCTGTCTCTACTCAGGCGTCTCCCCCAGGTGCAGACCCCCGTGGTGGGGGAGTGGGGCAGGCTACAGGGGCGAGGGCATTGGGGGATGGTCAGAAGTGTATTTGAGGGAGGTCAGTGGTGTCAGCCCAGGACCCCTGGGAACTCCCACACCTCAACCCCCTCACAAAGTGCTGTGAACCCAGGCTGAAACACAGGAGGACCAGATGGCCATAGAAACCTAGCAACAAAGTGGCCCTAGCCAGGGGTCCTGGAGCTGCTTCCAGGCCGGTCTTTGGTCTTTCCTTGCTAGGGGTGAGGCATCAGGCACCATGTCCCCTCCTGTGGAGCAGGGGCCACAGGGAGACGGGCCATTCCCCTAGGGAGGTTCCCGTCAAGGGCTTTGATTTGGGGATTCAGATTGGTTGGTCTTGCGTGTCCCTGGATGGAGGTTCTAATTTTCTTTCTAGTTCTCTCTTTGCCTTAATGTTTTGTTTTTCTGGGAAATCTCCTCCACCTTATCTTTCAATCCTTTTTTTAATTTTTTTATTTTTTTAGTTTTGTATTTCTGCTGCCGTATACTTAAACTTTTTTTTTTTAACTGAAGTATAACTTATATTCAGAAAAGTGTTCTATTCTGATCTATCATATTTTTACATTCCAAGAGCTGTTTCTTGTTTTCTGAATGTTCCTTTTTTAAAGAATATGTCATTTTTTTTTATTGCATATTTACAAGGTCTTTTCTTAGCTCTTGGAGTTCTTTGAAAGTTTTCCTGTGTTTTG
The DNA here is from genome assembly GCF_002007445.2 of Ailuropoda melanoleuca. Taxonomy (NCBI): domain Eukaryota; kingdom Metazoa; phylum Chordata; class Mammalia; order Carnivora; family Ursidae; genus Ailuropoda; species Ailuropoda melanoleuca. The sequence continues at coordinate 37,612,270 of NC_048231.1, forward strand.
GAAAATGTTCCTGCCCCTTGTTACCTCCTTTTATCCTGTTGTTTAGGTATCTGTGTTTCATGTGAGGGGATGACGGGGACACTGTGCTGCTCATTCCTATTCAGGGTAGGAGGCCAGTGAAAGCGGATCTAACCAGAGGCTGTGTGTGTGCGCGTACGCACGGGTGGGGTCTGTCCACGGGGAGGTTGCTGCAGGGTGATGAGGGGGCCAGCTGGCACCTGGGGCAGGACCCCCCCCCCCGCCCTCCGCCATGTGAACCTCCCGAGGTGTTTTGAGTAGCCCAGGCAGTTTCCCAGGCAGGACTCTTCATGCCCTGGCTGCCTGTGTTCAGGGGAGAGGGCTGGGGTCTCCGTGTGGGGTATGCAGACGTCACTCTCTCCGTCGTGTCCTACAGCTGCTTTTTCCTCCCAGCACACAGATCTACCTTGTGTGCCTGCAGTGGCCTTCTGTTTATGACACACGCCATTAGTTATGTGTAAATGCGACCAAGTCTTCTTAACCCTTGACAGTGGTAGAATTATTAACTTTTTTAAACATTTGCTAATTGAGTGGTGTCTTATTTGAGAACCAAATGAATTCGTTTGCATGCAGCTCCTTTAGAACCAGGAGGGTGTCTCATTAATGCTCAGTGAGTGTTTGTGGGTCTTGTCCATCAGTCTCTTGCCGTCTTAGCATTTCCCTTATGCAGCCGTTTACATACTAACAATATCGACCTATCATCATATCCCTCCCCCCGCCCATCGTGTGTTGTTTGACTTTGAGTTTTGGTATTTAGCTATTATTATTATTATTAATTTATTTTTTTACAGGGAAAAACCTGATTTTTTTGTGGTCAAGTGTATGGACCTTTCGCTTTGTAATTGTCCTGTGGCCTTACAGCATGGCATGTCCTCCCCCATCTCAAGATCTGATAAATAGTCACCTATATTTGACCTTCATCTAGCAGTGATTAGCTCGAGCCAGTTTCAATTCTCATCATCTCTTCCAGGCTTTCTGTGGGTCCGGGGCAGGCTGTGCCCGCCGTGATGAATGTGCGCTCGGTGCCAGGGATCGATTGGTATATTAAGGAGTAGCCCTGCTTTGTGATGCTCCCCCACACTGGATGCCGGCTACTAATGATTTAAAATGACCTTCTTCCCATCCAGCTTATTCCACAGGGCACGGGTGCGCCACGGCCGCCCCAGCCTTTTCTCAAAAATGAAATGTTGTTTTTGACCATAAAAGAAATACATGTACGCTATGGAAAAAACAGGAAGGTATAAAGAAAAAAATTGCCCATTATCTCTGCACCCAGAGGCAATGACTGTAGACTTTTGGTGTATTTCCATCCAGTCTTTGGAAATAAAAGGCAACATAGTTGAGTTCCAACTATCCATGTAATTTAAAACCCGTCCTTCCCCCCACGTACTGCAGCGGCAGGGTTTTAACACTGCGACTCATTGCAGTGGTTTTCAGTGTGGTCTGTGAGCCCCTGGGGTCCTTGAGACCCTTTCATGAGGCCAGGGGGGTGAAAATTGTTTTCATAATGGTACCTCGAAGTTATTTGCCTTTTTCACTCTCATTCTCTCATGAGCATACATGGAGTTTTCCAGAGGCAATGGGACGTGTGCTGTTACAATAGATTAAGTACAGAAGTGGCTCTGCGAGCCCAGCTGTCTCTATTAAGCAGCCGTTAAGGAGCTGGCAAAAATGTAAACAGTGCCGCCTTGCTGATTTTTTTTTGTCTTAGAAATTATAATTATTTTTCATAAGAGATGTTTATGTTGACATGTAATGGGTTTATTATGGATACTTTTACATAAATTAATATTTTTAAGTGTTCTCAATTTTAATTTCAAATATGCTAAATATGGATTGATGATAACCCACATTAAGCAGCAGCGTTTTGGAGTCCTCAGTAACTTCAGAGAGTGTAAAAGGGTCCCACCAAAAGCTCTGGGTAGCACGGTTTGATTTATATCTGTAATTTCATTTTAGCGGGATGTATGTATGTATGGGTACTAACGGTATCATCCTGCGGCCCTGGTGGAGGTGCGTAGATTCAGCCCCGGCTGTGTCATGGCCTCCTCCTGCTTGGTTAGATTTCCAGACGGTGTGACTAAAACATGACCCCAGAGGGTCCCAGCCTCCCTTGGCCTCCCTGCCCTCTCTTTCTGCCTGTTGTGAAGGTGATTTAATGTTACAAAATGATGGGAAAAATCCTCCCAATTCTAGCGTACACCTCAATTACGATTATCCTTTCAACATCCTCCCATCAATTTCTGGTCCATATGGGCTTGTGTTTTTCACAGAGTGCACATACAGTTTTGCAGCCTGCTTCTCCCACTTAACATTCTCTCCCAGCCTCTCCTGCCGCAGTGCCACCAGCCGCCTCTGCGTCTTTGGAGGGCCATCAATTTGTGCTGGTTCCATGATGCTCTATCGAGTTGATTAACTGTAATTTACTTAGCCGTCCTTGGACACTTAGGTGGTTTCTAATTTTTGCTATTATAGATAATGCTGAAGTGGTTATCTTCATGCATGAAATCCTTTTCTGTTGGATTATTTCTTTCGGATTGATTCCCAGAAGTGGGACTGCTGGGTCAAAGGCTTGTACATTTTCATGGGTCCAGATACATCTCCCGTCAGATTGCTTTCCAAAAGGATTATACCAATTTGCACTGCCACTGCAAAGCCTGCGTAATAACCAACTATTTTGCTTAACTATCATGCCTAGAATTTTCCTTGGAGCCCTGAGGGGGCAAAGGCCCTTCTCTAAGTGAATGTGATCTATAATTATTTAGACTAACACCAAAATTGCTTTCAGAACATTTTAACCTGCTGAGTTTAGAATTCTAATTCACATACAAGCCAGCATTAACAGTATCACAAGGAGCAATTTCTCTCCCTGCTCACAGTGTGTTTACACAGCCCGACAACTGCAGGGAAAACTGAAGAGCTTTTATAAACACAAGTGGTCTCTTTCTGAACTAGTTGAAGTGTTATTTTGAAAAGTACAGAAACACAAATTAAAACACATTTTCATTGTAACCTTTGGTTAGAAAAGTTGTTTGTTTTTGTTCTGGTCTCTTTCCATGTTCTTTGCTCTCATTCAAGTGTGTTCTGAAATTTCCTGGCTCCTTGGAGTCTTGCCATGATGCTGTTAGTCTGGTGACAGGGACATGTGGGGGAGCATGGCGGCTGTCTTCAGGTGCTGGTAGGGCTGTGTTGGGAAGAGGAATAGGCTGTACTCTGGTTTGCTCCTAGGGCAAATGCAGGACTAATGGTGGTAACCTGAGGAAGAGGTTGGCACCCTGTGAGGAAGAACGTTCCAGTGCTCAAGACTGGTCACCTTGGGGAGTGTCCATCCCTTGGAAAGGGGTGAGGATGGAAGGGTTCAGAGCCCATGTCTCCAGTGGGCCGGGGAGTAGATGCAAGCGGGGGTCAGGGACTCTAAGGCCCCCTCTGGAATGGTGTATGCCTGTGGCTGGGCCCCTGATGGCGGTGTGCTGCCCTGGAGAGAGCCCCGAGCCTGGCCCTGAATATAGGGGCTGGAGCCTGGCACGGTGCTCGGCACGCTGTGAGTATGCACGTGAGGCACATCCCCACCCGGATTTCTCTGGGCTTCCACACCAATTACCTCACAGGGCTGTAAGGATCAGATGAGGTTAGATGTGTAAAACCACTTTGTAAACTATAAAGCCCTTACAAACGGAAGGTATTATCAAGAAATTCAAGCCAGGGTTTATTCTGTAATTGCCTGTGAAGCCAAGTTCTTAAACATGGGAGGCTTACAATCCAGTTTGCCTCCAGTTACCTTGATTCGTTGAACAAATAATATGGTGTGCGTCTGTGGACGCCGGCAGGTCTCTCAAGAAACTTGGGCTCTTCCAGATATGGCTTCCTATTTTCTGGCTTTGCAGCGTGGTGTTGGCTCCTGGTGGTTGGGATGTGCTGCTAGACTTTTGTGGCCAGTGAACTGCTCAGGCCTTGTGTTAGGCTCTCCATCTGTGGTATGAGCGGTGAGGGCCCCAGGAACCAGGTTCCACAGAGTGCATGAGAGAGATGGCCCTTGGAGTCAGTAGAGGAAGACTTGGTGTCTCCACTTCTTCATTTGGTCATCCATTGATCCAGCCATCGATTAAATGCTGGCTCTGTACAGGCTCTGGGCTCAGAGGGACTCTACATACCCTTGCTGGCAAGAAAGCTAATGGGGGCCAGGCACTGAAACAGACTAGAGCCTGAAAATGTGACAGGCCCTCCAGAGGCCACCTGTGTGGGGTATGGGCATGCAGAGAGGAGTGGAGTGTGTCTGTCAAGGTGGGGGCAGAAGACAGGACAGGCTTCTGGGGAAGGGGAAGGTTGAACTGGTTTTGGAAGGTGAGGAGATGAGTAGCCAGGTGGGTGGGGAGGAGAGCCCTGTGCTGTGACTGTCATGCTGCGGAGAGGGGCCAGTGACCTCACGTCAGGGCAGTGTTGGCGTCCATTGAAGGGAGCCAGACGGGGCCTGTTGTGGGTTTTAGGCCTGGACAGTCAGGGCACGTGGCTGGCTGCTGCCTTTTGTGCTTACACTGGGTAAGGCACCCACACTAGGTCTTTGCACCTTGTTGACCCACAGGTGGAGGATAGGACAGTCAGTTGAGCTTGGGAGTCCCACTGTGGGGCTTAGCCCTGGCCCTGTGCTTTCTAACTGTGACTTGGTCTAAGTTATATACCTCTTGGGACCTTTGTTTTTCCATCAGTAAGTGGGGATAATAACAGCATCAATTGTAGTTTTCTGAGGTTTAAACAAGAAAAATCGTGGAGAGCTCTGAGGGGAGTACTAGGCATGTAGCAAGTGCTTCCTTATGTAAGCTGGCATCAGCAGCATCCTCAATCCAGTTTTACAGATGAGAGAACTGAGGATCAGAGAGGGAAAGTGAAGGACACGTGACTCCTAAATGCAGAGCTGGTGTTTGGACTTACCCTTTTCTGCCTCTGCATTCTAGGGTGGTTCTGTGTCAGCTTCCTGCTTGGGAGCTCCAGAAAGTAGTCACGTGAGTGTGGGCAAGGTCCTTAATCTTTTTGAGTCTTAATTAGTTCATCTGCACACTGGGAACTCTAATATAAGTTCCATTATGCAGGGAACTTGTTTTCTTGATTGTTGTATCTCCAGTTCCTGGAGGAGAGCTGAACACATAGTAGGGGCTTAAGCAACACTGGTGAATGAGTGAATGACCCCTGCTCAGTCTGCCATGCTCCTGTGGGCCTCCTTGAACTTCAGGGGGATGGAGAGTCTCAGGGGTGATCTTGCCTGCATGCCTTGGCCCTTTCCACCTCTAGCCCTTGCAGGAAGCATCCCTGGGGGTGGTGGTGGTGGCAGGCTTTGGAGGGGGGCTTTGAGGACTGTAGCCGGGAGCTAAATCAAAGCAGTGATTACTCCCCATCTCTTGAAATGTTTGTGTTTACACTCCCAGGAATGGGCTTGGGCAGATCCTTGCAGCCTGTGTGTTTGTTTATTTATTATTTATTTATAAATCATAAATCCAGAAAGGATTTCAGGAGGCTTACCATAAAAGATATGAATATAGTAAAGCTGTTAAAACAAAACAGACCATAAAAAGCCACCCTGAAAAGAGAAGGAGACACATAAATCAAGTTAGAGCTGACCACTGTTACAGGGCTGGTGCTGTCCATCTTGCTTGGCGTATTCCTGCAGCCCTGGGGCAGGGTGAAGGGCCTGGAGCCAACACGAGTGGCTTTGTGTGGGGACATGGGCTCGCTGGATGGTGGCCCTTGGAAGAAGGCAGCTTCTTCCAGGGCCATGTCTTGGCTGCCCTGTGATGAGATCCAGTGTCGGAGGGGAGGCCAGGGGCATTTCTTTAGAGGCCAACCTGGGGGCAGTGTACAGCAGGGCTCAGGGCACTTTTCTGCAGCTCAGTTTCTCTGCTGCCGAGTGGCGGCAATAATACCCAGCTCCAATAGCCATGGTCTGGATTACATGCAGCGGTGTTGGGCCTGGGACCTGGCTCTTGGAAAGTGCAGTTGTGAATCTGCCCTGTTTGGGCTGTGGTTCCTGTGGTGAATGTTGTCCTTCACTCAGGCCCCCATGTTCAGAGGAGGTGCCGCTGGAGGGGCTGGCAGGATGGGGTGCCTCTGTGTGCCCTCAGCTCTGTCCATACAGACGCTCTCCATGCTGAGCATGGTCTGTTCATTATTGCTTAAAAACACTTACCAAGTTCGATATGAGGGGAATATACTTTTTAATTATTTCCCTACTTGTCTCTGGCAGTGCTGTTGTCAAGGAAACCAAAACCTTGGAAAAGCTTTGCAGCTTCCCAGTCGGAAGAGGATACTTGCACAGCGCTTATGTCTGTGGAAATGGACCTGTCGTGCTGTAACAAAATCTGTTTTTAAAAACGACTGGGTTCCTTCACTTCTTACAGATAGAACCTTTTTGACCTTTTAACACAAGATGCAGGGTTGCTGCTGGTATTTTCTCTTTCAAAAGAATTGCCTGCATTCTTGACTCATTTCATTCATTCAGCATCTGATGCAAGAAATGGGTGCGAGGGTTGGGAGTGGGATACGGAGATGAAGAGGGCGTCTCACCCTTTCTTGAAAGGCCCTGGGCCTCTGGGAAAGAGAAACAGGAGACAGATACTTAGAGTGTAGCATCGTACTGGCTCTCGTGGAGTGGAGGATCAAACGCTGGGGCACAAAGGACAGCCCCAGGAAGAGGCAGTGTCAGTGAGAGTCACAAGGAGTCTCAGAGGACGGGTAGAAGTAGTTCCGTGGCGAAGAGATGGAAGAGCATTCTGGGCAGAGGGAACAGATCATGCCAGGGCTGGAGGGTGTGGAGGAGTGTGCTGCCACCAGCCGACTGCAGGGGGGTAGGGTGAGGGTGCTGGGTTGGATGCGTAAAACAAGGGAACAGGTCTGGAGAAGACTCAGGAGGCAGGAAATCGGGAGTGCGATGGAGGAGGAGAATCTGTTTTTAGAAGGACTGGCTTCCTTCACTTCTCACAGATAGAACCTTTCTGACTTCTCGTGGAGGGCCATGAGGTTGGGAGGGCAAGCTCCTCAAAGCTGTCCTCGTTCTGTTGCAAGGGCCCTTGCTCCTTGATGCGTGGAGGCACGTTGCGCCTTATAGCTTCACTTCGGAGGGAAGGGACGCTGCTAACACGTTTTGAATTTAATAATTCGCTTCTGCTGCAGAAGTACAGTGTTTACTGTAATGTCTCAGCCAGCACTCCAGTAAAACTTTATGATGGTTAAACCTTATCAAGGGCATTGGTTTTATATGAAAAAGATAAATCATTGTTAGAAAAACAGGAGTCTTGGTTTTTTTCTTTTTTTTTTAAGATTTTATTTATTTATTTATTTGACAGAGAGAGAGACAGCCAGTGAGAGAGGGAACACAAGCAGGGGGAGTGGGAGAGGAAGAAGCAGGCTCCCAGCGGAGCAGGGAGCCCGAAGGAGGGCTTGATCCCAGGACCCTGGGATCACGCCCTGAACCGAAGGCAGACGCTTAATGACCAAGCCACCCAGGCGCCCCAGGAATCTTGTTTTTAAACAGGCCTTGTTGTTTTTCTTTTAAAACTTGCGAACATAATTTTAGATTTATAGAAGAGTTGTTAAATTCGGAGAGTTTCTATGTACCCATCACCCGCCTTCCCCTCCACTTTACACAATCCTGGTGCATTTGTCAAAACTAATAAATGAGTATCAGTATAACTCTGTTAACTAAACTGTAGAGTTTTTCAGATTTCACCAGTTTTTCCACTGATGTCCCTTTTCTGTTTCAGGATCCAACCCAGGATCTGACGTTGCATTTAGAGCCCTCATTCTTTTTATTGTTAATGGTTTTGGGAAGGGGGACGGGGGCAGAGAGCGGACTGAATCTCACCCTTGTTGAATCATGAGGAAGACCCGTGGAAGGTTTTTCCCTTAATGAGGCTGAACACGCTCATTCCTCACGCGCTGGTTGTTCCCCTCTAACTGGCTGCTCTAGTGCAAACCCGTCTCCTCCATTCCTTCTCCTTTTCTTGCTGTTTTCCTTCTGGGTTGAACCCAGCCAGACCTGTGGGCTCATATTGACCTTTCTGAGGCCTTGAAGTTGGACCTCTCCTCCGCTTCCCCGTGTTTACCAGATGAGCGTGTCTTGAGGTGGTGACTGGGAGTGAAGTGTGACCTTTAGTGAGGGAAGCGAGAACATTCCTTGTGCACAGGTGGATGCACAGCCTCAGATTGAAGTCCCTGCTTTCCTTCTGTCCCTTCCTTGGGTCACACTCCTCCCTGCCTTTCCCCCTCTCCCTGTCTCCTCCTCCTTCACCGTTTCCATCCTGCTTTCCGGGCCTTCCACCATGCCCCCTCTGCTCGCCTTCTCTTCTCTGCTCTTCCTCCTTGCCCTCCCACCTTCTGCCCCTCTCCCTCTCCAGCTCCCTGCCCTTCCTCCTTTCCTTTCCTGTGACAGGCCAGTGAAGCTGTTGCCACGGAAACAAGCCCAGCAGAAGCTCTGCTTTGCTTTCTGGATGCTTCTAACGATGATGATGACGCAGATACTGTTGAGTTCTAGAATCAGCTAAGCCCTGGCCTGTGGCCTCTGGAGTCCTTTCATTTTCCAAAGGCCAAACCGGTGCTACAGCTCATAATTCTCAGTAAATGGTCATTTTTGATTTGGAAACTTCAAAATTTGAGTAATCCATTTTCCTGTTGCTCCGGAAGACTAGTTGCAACCAGTGTGAAAATATTCAGCTGAATCTACTTTTATTAATGGAGGGAGAACACCACACGGAAGGTGGTGGCTCCACAGGCTCCACGAGTATCTTAAGTTTTACGTGGGAGGTGGGTCTACACATTTGCTGAATTCTTGAGATGGTGACTACTTTTAAAAGATGTTGGAGGACAGAGAAAATGTAATTGGGGCCCTAAAAAAATTTTCAGATACTTACTTTCACTCAACAAATGTTCCGGGAGGAGTTGCGGGTCCAAGCCAGTTGCTCCTCCTCAGGAGGGAAGCTGTGCTTAAGCCATAGTGCTGGTGTGTGTGTGTGTGTCGCCTGTGCTTAACGGCAGAGTAACTGGCACTCCCTGATATTTGTCAGAATAATCCAGTGAGTCCAGCTTTGTCAGTTCTGCCCAACAGCCTGCGTGCCTGTACATGAAGTAGGCTTTGTGGGCCCCTCGGAGGGCTGTCGGCTTCTGGGCCTTCATGGAGCTGGTTTATAGTGGTGGCAGGCTTGTTCCTTGCTGTTTGTTCAGGGTTTGACTTAGGCTCAGCTCGTTGGCATTAGCTTGGATTTGGAGTTTTGCCATTCAGCCAACACCAGCTAATAGCCCAGCAGGGAAGAGTTAGTTCATGGATTATATTTAAGTTAGTACTTATTCCCAAAGGTAACTTTGCTTAATAAAAACCTTAAGCCTTTATTACTGTGCTTATGGGTATCCTGGCTCCAGGGTGTAAAAATAAGACTTATAAAATCCAAACGTTATTTGTGGAAATGCAAAAACATTTTCATTAATAGAGAGTGTGATAAGCCAAGGCTCTTTCTGTCTGTGCCTGAATGGTCTTGCTGCACTTGGGTCTTTTTATTTTCGTACTCATTCCGAGCTTATTTAAATATCACGCATTCAGTGGTGAATTTTAAAGGAAGGAAGCTTTGGTGTGTGAATAACTTTACAACTACCGGCAGTATTTTTAGTCAGTTGCTGTGACTTAAGTTGATAATGGACCCCACACAGCAGTCACTAATGGATGATAATCTGGAGTGTTTTTGTTATTGTTGTTTTTATTTTAGAAGAAAGGTTTGAAATTAGCATAGTAAATCTCTGTGGGATCTTTGCAAATAAAAGAATATTCACGTTAAAAACAACTTTCAGGAAAGATGTATGGTAATGAATAAAACATCAGTGAGTGAAAATAAGCGTGTTTAATTATTCAAGTAGAAGTAGTAATTTAAACTAATTATTGCTTGCGGATTTCATAATTCAGTTTTTGTCTCGCAATAATATTTCCTCTGGGCCTCCCAGGCGCTTCGGCGGCTGCTGGAGCAGGCGGGGCCTCTCCTCCTCCCCCGAGGCGGCAGTCCCTGCTGCACTGAGCTGCTTCTGCCCAGCCTCCTTGGTGGCCTCAGTCCCGCCTGGATCCCCCCTTGCATCACCTAATTAAGCATTTCCTTGCTTATCACCTCTGGTTACTTCAGGAGCCTCAGACCAGTCCTGCCCACGAGTTCTGAGTGTCCTGGGGGCCAGACCCCCTCCTTCCCCCCAGTGTCTTAGGCTTCTTGTCCCTTCCATAGCCCTGGCAGAAGTGACCCTGAGCCCACGTCCCCATGTCCCCACTTCCCCGTGAGGCAAATCCTTGCGTGTCTGGGCTCCTCAGGTTCTGTCTCCTCTGGATGCCCCCTCCAGTCCACCCCTGGCCCCCCGCTGGAATCGATCACTTTCTTCTCCCCCTAGCTTTGTACCAGCAGGTTCTTGTGCTCCTTTTAAAAAATGTTTTAATTTTTTTTCTTGTTTTTGGCTTTTCACTTTGTTTCTAATTCTAAGAGAAAAACTATTCATATAGAGGAACTGAAAAGTACTGGAGAGTTTAAGAAGCAGGGGCATGATGAATCACCCCGAACTCACACTGCTGGCAGCTGTCTGTCCGGACTTTCCTCTGTATGCTGGCTCTGGCGCTGCCTCTTTTCCCCTGGAGTTCTAGGTTAGCACAGAGTCCTGGGAGCGGCCCCACCTTATCCTTGTAGGTGCCTCTTCCTGGGGTGTGACTGCCATTAGTAGGTGCTGGTGAAGAAGTAGTAAGTGCTGGACAGTACTTTTGCTCAGTTGTGCAAGGCTTTTAAAAACCCAGTTTTGATTGCTTTTCTTATGACTGTGATGGCATGGTGGGGGGAGATACTTTGTCCCTCTCTCTCTTGCACAGATGCTGCCTGGAACAGATCTTGGCAATTCAGGTGAATTATTATTCTGTCCCTCAGAAAGTAAAGGGAAAGCTTTCTATTTGTAACTTCTTCCCCAGTGCCCTCTGTCAAAAGGTAGTGACATCTGCTCTCTTGACATGTGATAGCCATTATTACCTCCATATAATCACACACTATTCCATAGCGCGCCCAAAAGCTTTCCATCCATCATGTCAGGAAAGACAACCTTTATTTAAGATACTTTTTCCCCCTTTCTTTTGTTATTACTTTTCCTAAAAAAAATAACCCTCTGACTCTACAGACGTGATCTGCGCAAGTGAGTGACTCATTTCTTTGCGGGATTATTACTGTGGACAGGGACAAGACAGGTGGGCCGCGGGGGATCGAGAGAGCAATGAGCTGGCTGTCAGGGGCCAGGAGTCCATATGTGGATCTGCCTTCCACCAGCTGAGACCCTGAGCAAGTGAGGTCAGCTCTGGCTTTGGTGTCTCATTTGGAAAACGCAAAGGTTTGACTGTGATCTCCAAGGCCCTTTTATGCAGAGCGGTTTTGTGATCTCCAAACTACCTTTAGCTAAATGAGGTAATGAGAGGATTACAGGTGTCCCTCCCAAGTCTTCCTGCAGAGTTGCTGAATGGGTTTTCAGGATTCTGAATCGTTTTCTCTGCACGTGACCTCCAGAGGATGTCATTAAGCAGGCGGAGAAGTTACTAACACCTGTGGCCACGGTGGAGCAAAGCCATGGGATTAAGTAAAATGCCAGGGGGAGGAAACTTAGGTGGCCAGCCTTTGGGGAGACTCACTGGGAGGACACCCTTATGTCACGAGGTTCTTTCCTCCTCGAGGAATCGACAGCTGAGTTTCACTACATGTGTGAACCTGTCTTGAGTAGCTCAGGGTTTACATGCCGAAAGTGCCCTGATAAATGGTTGTTGGGGTGAATTAAAATTTACTTTGTAAATCCAATCTGATCCCTCCTATTTGATTGTAAGCTTCCTCAAGGGGAAGAAACCATTTCTCCTTACTTCATTTGAAAGCTTATTTTTAAGAATAGAAGTGCACAAATTTTGATACAAGATTAAAAAGAGACAAAAAAAATGTACAGAGAAAACCAGGTCTCTTTCCCCTCCACCCCATCTGCCACCAGGTCTGTTTCTCACTCATCTTTGCATCTTAGGGAGCACCCAGCCCCCATGCAGGAAGTAAACCTGACTTGGGCTCATTTGAATTAGAATGACCTAGCCACCTTTCCAACCAAAGCACTATGGCCAAATACTGAGGGAGTGAATTGGATGTGAAAGCCTCAGGAATTATGGGGATCAGTGGGACTCCTGGAAGGAGCTGGGCAGGCTTGTCCTTGAGCCGTGGTTCTCTGGGGTGCCTAGGGAAGGTCTTCAGCCTTTCCCACCTGTTTCTTATGAAGTGGGGCTGTCATACAGAGTCAGCAAGATGGCAGCCCTGAGTGATGCCTGGACCTTGGCATAGGCACGGGTAACTCTTGCTTCCTTCCCCATGCTTGAAACTGAAGATGGAGAATGAATATGCATCATTTCGAAATGATAATGTAAAATCAATGTGGAGGTGTGATTCCATTAATAGGTTACTGATTAACTCAACTTTTTTTTTTTTAATTTTTATTTATTCGACAGAGATAGAGACAGCCAGCGAGAGAGGGAACACAAACAGGGAGTGGGAGAGGAAGAAGCAGGCTCATAGCAGAGGAGCCTGAATGTGGGGCTCGATCCCATAACGCCGGGATCACGCCCTGAGCCGAAGGCAGACGCTTAACTGCTGTGCCACCCAGGCACCGCGATTAACTCAACTTTTTAGGAGCCCATTTGTTGCCCAGAGTGAAGCTGGCTGGAACGAAGCAGAATTAGAATGGCAAGCCTACCCTTCTAATTGAAACACACATAAAGTCCCTGGCCCTCAGACTTGCATCGGGATGATTGCTGCGATCAATATTTCAGTTTGCTTGGCCGGCAGCTTCCAGGGAATCAGAATGGATGATGGACCTAGGGAAGCACTGCCAAACGGAGCATTAAGTTAATTTCTGTTGGCCTGGCTTCTGGCTTGTCCAGTGAATGCCCTGAGTAGCTGGTTGCTGTTCTGGCGTGGACTTTATCTTGTATCGCAGGAACTCAAGGTGGTCAGCTCCCTGGGGTTGGATTTTGGTAGCAATGACAACTCCCATTTGCTGAGATCCCACTATATGCCCAGCTCAGTGCCTGGCATCATGTACACAGTGAATCCTCCTGAACCCCTAAGACGTCGGTAGCATGCCTGTGCTACAGTCAAGGAGCAGGCCACTAGCAGGTAGCGGAGTTAGGACAAGAGGCCAGGACTGTTTACTTCCAAAGCCCAAGTTCTTTCCAGTCTCCCATGTGGCCCTGAAGGACACATCAGACCGGTGGATTCTCCAAGGCTTAGAGCCTTCAGCTCAATCAAAACACGTGGGCTCAAGTCCGAAGCAGAGGACAGAGTTAGCGGTGTTCGAAGTGCTCATTCTTATATTAGAGGTGTGTCCCAGCTCTGAGACCTGGAGTGACTGGCTTTGGAGGCCACTTGGATTGTTCAGTATTGACCGTGTGGGCTTGAGTGAGGAACGTAAGGCAGGTGTGCTTCCTGTTCTGGGTACCGAGTCGGGTGTGGGATAATTCAGTGATATACTACGAAAGCAGCCACCATCTGCTCAGTGTTCACTGTATGCCTGGGTCTGTAGGTGGATAGCCCCACTTTCCACAAGTCACTTTTAGGCATTTTCTCTTCATTTTGCAGGTGAAGAAGTTGAGACTGAAGCAGATGGAGTCTGTATTCAGTGTGAAGAGGTGGGAGTTGAATGGGAAAGTCCGTGTGGCAGCGGGGTGGCTGGTACCAGGTCCCTCCTGGCTAGCTTGCCCAGAGTCACACTACTTCCAGGTGATAGAGCTGGAATCCATGCCCTGCAGCTTCACTAATTCCTGTCCCTCTGCTCCTCCAGAGCTGGTGCCTGCCAAATGTATGCGGCCCTGCCTCCCTCCCCCATCTTCTCTCTGTCCCCTGGGCTGAGCTTTTTAAGGTCAGGGCTGCAACTTCTGCTCTACTCTCTGCCTTACAATGAGTGGTGCTGGATAGACATTTGTGTCATGAGTGAGTGAATGTGCGAATGAATGACACACATGGGAGTAGGGAAAGAGGGGCAGGCCCAGGGCAGTTGGACAGATGTGAAAGATGATTTAAAGACAGGGCAGTAGGTCTGTAGGTCTGTAGCTGCTCCCTCTTTTCTTCGCCCCTCGCTTCTCTTCCTTCTGGTGTTTTGGAGCTGCTCCCCGGCAGAGGGTTGCTGACTAGGACTGAAGGTGCTGAGTGCGAGGGGCCTGACTTGTGAGCTTCTTATGTGGAGTCAGCAGGATGGAGGCAGCAGTTCCAGAGTGGAGTGGGTTACGCAAAGAAGACAAAGTTTGATGAAGTCCTTCCAGGGGAAGAAGATCGATGCCAGGCTGAGCTGGCAGTTAACATCGTAACAGTAACAGGAGAGTTTCTGAGAGATTAGGTAATGATACATACTCAGCACTCAGACATTTAATTTGCATGGTGTCCTATATTCCAGAAAAGTTGCTTTCACATTCTTATTGATGTGCTCACATTTTTGGGGTAATTGTCCTTTGACATGAATAACCCCCTGTTTACTCTCAGGTCCACATGCCTCTCAAAGTCCAGGAGGCAGTGAGGAAAAGTCTTTAATTCAAAGCCCTATTCATCTTCCCTGCTCAGGTGAGTTGGGAGTTGGAAAGTCAGCTTGGCTCAGATAAGCGTGGCTGGCCTCCTGGGTGGTGGTTGTTGGCTTCTGGATGGGGCTGGCAGCGGTGGTGGGCAGGGGCAGAGGGATGCCTTTAAACTCCTCCACTGCCTTCTTCAGGTGTCCTTTTGGAAGGTGGTGTATTCCCAGGGCAGTGGCTACTGGTGGCTGCTTCTTACATGGAAGCCAGAGAAACCCTTTGGATCACATGTACCCTGGGAGCTCTGGCTATGTTCTTTCTGCAGGCTTTGGTGGCAGCTTTCCCCTGAAGCATGAAATTATTAAGAGGATCCACAGTTGTGCACTTTAGGGCCCGAACAGGATCCAATGAACAATTTTGCTAGATTGAGCCTGGATGCCCAAGGTTGGAGTGGGTACTCTTCCCAGAGAGTTCAAGGTGCTTGCTGAATGTCCGGACAAATGAATCGAGATAGGCCTTGGAAAGGATGCTTGGCTGGTGTTGGGAAGCAAAGAGGAAGAGAGCCACACCTGATGGGGCAGGAGAAGACATTTGAGCTGGCCCTGGGGGAGGGACAGTGGCGCTGCGAGAGAGGCGGTGCTGGCTGAGGGTCCTGGGAGCCAAGCACAGATGTTTGTTCATCAGGCGCAGGGGAGAGGGCTAAGGTAGAGAGTCATGGTAATGGCTTGGGGGTTGGGGGGGGTCAGGGCTTTGTGAGGCATGTGGGTGAATCTTGAGTTTTTCCTGTAGGAAGTGGGAGCCATGAAAAGTTCGAGAACAGGTGGAATTGGAGGGAAAACCCCTGGGGAGGCCTCCCATGATGGTTCTGTGATATAATCTGGGCCCTTAGGATAGAGCAGACAGGGGTGGGGTTGTGTTAGCCCTGACTTTAGATAGTTATGCCTCTATCCCCCTCCTTTATTATAGACTCCCAAGGTTTAAGTATAAACTCAGTTATAATTTTAGGGCTTAAAAATGCCTTCATTTATTGAAAACCCACTTGTACATATATTGAATTCCAATATTGCTCAACCCTGCGTGGTGGGTGTTAAGGGCTGAAGAGACCTGAGATGGGGAAAGATCCACATCTCAAGCCCCCCCACCCCCTCAATGCCATTCCTTTTTCTTCCAGTCCCACCCCCCCACCTCTCCACCNCTCCATGGGATTCAGTGACGCAGCTGAGAGCCACAAGCGTTTGGTGACTCATCAGACCTTTTCCAAACACTTGTGATATTTTGCTGCTCTGAAGGGAGGAAAGTAATTAGCAGTTAACGCTGGTAGATGACGCTGGAAGAATACGCAAACCTTCCCTGCTGGTCTTTTCTGTGCCTCGGGTGTTTTGTGTTTTTTTAAAGCTATGTGAATTATTTTCTTTTTAATAATGTTTGTTTTCTTCTGATTATTAAAATAATGTGTGCTCATTGTAGAAAATACATAAATGCATTAAATAGGAAATAAAATGCATGAATTATTTTTCCATTACAGTCTTATTAAGAATGTTTTGCTTCTGCAAAGGAAATTTGGAGCAGTAGACTTATTTTATTTGAGGGGCCTGTCGAGATAAGTCAGATTGATGGTTTGCAGCCTATGCTTTGGGGGCTTTAAGGGTTCCATGGAGATTTTGGGAGGACTGCCTCTGGGGAGGGTGAGCTAGGGGCCTTGAGACAGGACTCCCCCCCACCCCACCCCCAGTATTTCTTTTTTTTTTTTTTTTTCCCTGCTGGTCTTTTCTGTGCCTCGGGTGTTTTGTGTTTTTTTAAAGCTATGTGAATTATTTTCTTTTTAATAATGTTTGTTTTCTTCTGATTATTAAAATAATGTGTGCTCATTGTAGAAAATACATAAATGCATTAAATAGGAAATAAAATGCATGAATTATTTTTCCATTACAGTCTTATTAAGAATGTTTTGCTTCTGCAAAGGAAATTTGGAGCAGTAGACTTATTTTATTTGAGGGGCCTGTCGAGATAAGTCAGATTGATGGTTTGCAGCCTATGCTTTGGGGGCTTTAAGGGTTCCATGGAGATTTTGGGAGGACTGCCTCTGGGGAGGGTGAGCTAGGGGCCTTGAGACAGGACTCCCCCCCACCCCACCCCCAGTATTTCTTTTTTTTTTTTTTTTAAAGATTTTATTTATTTATTTGACAGAGATAGAGACAGCCAGCGAGAGAGGGAACACAAGCAGGGGGAGAGGGAGAGGAAGAAGCAGGCTCATAGCAGAGGAGCCTGATGTGGGGCTCGATCCCAGAACGCCGGGATCACGCGCTGAGCCGAAGGCAGATGCTTAACCACTGTGCCACCCAGGCGCCCCACCCCCAGTATTTCTGAATTGTCTGTCACACGACCTGGTTTCTTCACATGGCTGCCTTTGAGCAAATGGCTCCGTGGCTTATCAGGTTGGCGACTCAGTGATCCCGACCCAGCCTGTAATTTTATGAGGAGTCTGAGGACACTGGGAGATGTGCCTGGCCTCAGGTGACATGGTGGCTTGGGGCTAGTCTTTGTGCTTTCTGACTCTGCATTCATTGCCTTTTGGAATATGAATCAGTTAGAAATTTAGCAGTTAAACTTGAATGTCATTGTTACAAGCTATGTCACCATGCAGAGACCCCCAGGAAGCTGATCAAGGGTCTCTAAAGGGCATGCTTTTGAAGGAAGGGGAGACCTTAGACCAGCTGGTGCTTGAAAAGATGAAAAGTAAAAGCCCCATCATTGCTGTTAGGCACACAAAGGAGGAGAAATTGCTCTGGGTGATCCCTGGTTGTATGAATAATGAGAAGAAATTAAGTAAAGGCCGTGTTTCCTGACACTGATGTATTAGAACATGGAGTAACTTTCTACAGGAAATTGGAACAGGAATCCCTTTAAATTGAATTTGAAGCTGTGAATAGTAAGCCTACATTGGCCCTGCGTGTCCTAATGCAAGTTAAGTAAGCAGTTTCCTGGGTAAGAGTTAAGTACTTTAGGGATACAGGTTAATGCTGAGGCCAGCATGGTGCAAGTTAATAAATTGCCTCTCTGGCGTATTGTCTGTGAAGGCGCAGAAGAGTAATGTGCTTCCCGCAGAGCCGTGCCCGAATTCTCATACTTAGTTTATTAGAGTTTTGGCCCAATACATTTGCTGCCTCTCATTGGTTTTGTTGATAATAATTACCCACCCCCCTTCCATCTCCCCATAGATCTCCCTCAATTTTAATTGTTTGCAGTAGCCTCAAAAGTTTACCATTTTAGAAAATAGGTGTTTTAAAATAAGAATACTCCAGGACAGAGCCCTTCTGAGTTTCCAGAGGGAGATAGTTAAAGCTCTATTTTTAAAGTGATCTTGGGGATTGCGGCCACTGAGATTAGGAAAAGCAAGAGCTGCTTTGATCAAACATGTAAGTGTCAATCCCCGGCCTCCGGGAACTCTCTGGGAACCCTTCTGGAGTTTGGATATGCTCAAGGGCCTCCCAGGGAGGATGGAGGGCATAGAACACGGGCCTCCCATGCTGCTTCTGTTTGGCTCTTGACCCTGTGGCCCAGGGGAGGAAGGACATTTATAGTAGCAGCCACTGCTCATTGAGGACCTGTGGGGTGCCAGACACCATGCCGGGGCCAGTTATACTAGCTCACAGACTAATAGATTAATTCATTAACAAGGTAATTATAAATTACAAACTGCTATTTATTGGGAAATAGAGAAGAATGCCAGTGGGTGGGGGAGGACCCCTGGAAGATGCCATGCTGGCAGAGATTGGGGATGTGAGAAGGACTCAGGAGTGTGAAGTGGAGGGAACAAGCAAAGGACCAGCATGTGCAGAGGCTGGAACAGTTTGGAGTGGCAAGAAGCAGTGTGCAAGGCCAGGCTTGTCCTCAGACTTGTCCTAGGAGAAGGTGTTTTCTTTATAGTTGAATGTGTAAGGAGTTTCTCAGATTATAGCATGCCGTCTTAATTCTGGACTGCAAAGTGTAAGACCTGTAAGCAGGTCTGGGATACTTTGCCCACCACCTAATTTGTTTGAATCGTTTGCCCACCATGGACGTGGTCTTTGGTAAACCAATTAAAGGCAAGTCGGTTTGTGAGGGGCATGTTGCTTTGTGCTGGGCTTGAACCTTAGCTCTGTATCCTCCTGGCGCCCCAGTTTCCCCATCTGTAAAATAGAGAAATCGTACAGACGGCCTCAGATTTTCTCAGTTCGTAGCGCCCTTTGTGTCATAGTAACTTCCCCCCTGCCATTTTCCAGGCCCAAACACTAAGCAGTGCTCTGGTCCCATTTAGTAAGGTCTTAGGGCCAGACAGTGAGTATTTGGGTCCTGGCAACTTCACACCTATTGGGCACACGCAGGTTCTCAGATGTTGGGGGCTGGTTGGGCACTGCCACCGTCCTTTCCTGTTCCACATTGATTTTCATGTGATACTTGTTCTTTATCACAGCAACTGCTGAAAACCCAGCTTTGCAAGGATATGATGTCATTCATTAAAAGAAATGCAGAGCGATTGA
Organism: Ailuropoda melanoleuca; assembly: GCF_002007445.2. NCBI lineage: Eukaryota > Metazoa > Chordata > Mammalia > Carnivora > Ursidae > Ailuropoda > Ailuropoda melanoleuca. The sequence continues at coordinate 37,631,371 of NC_048231.1, forward strand.
TGTTGGAATGGTTAAGTACCTCAGCTAGTCGTCTGCATGGTATTAACAGATACTGCTGTGTTTTCTTTAAAAAGTTAAAGTGTCCCTTGGCACCCCTGTGAGTTTGCTGGGGTTCCCTTGGGTATCTTGGTGCACAATTTGGGAACTGCAGTGGTATTTACTTTATGTGGTTTTGTGAAGGTTAAATGAAATGCTCAGGGCAGTGCCCGGTACTAGGTGCTTAGTAATCATTGCTGTTCCTCCACCTCAGAGGTTCCTTTTAACTGGTAAGGAATGTATCCTGAGAGTGGGGAAGACACTGGTCTGTCTTTCCTTTTCTTTTCTTTTCTTTTCTTTTCTTTTCTTTTCTTTTCTTTTCTTTTCTTTTCTTTCTTTTCTTTCTTTCTCTTTCTTTCTTTCTTTCTTTCTTTCTTTCTTTCTTTCTTTCTTTCTTTCTTTCTTTTATTTATTTGAGAGAGGGAGAGGGAGAAGCAGACTCCCTGGGCTTGATCCTGGGACCCTGAGATCATGACCTGAGCTGAAGGCAGATGTGTAACCAACTGAGCCACCCAGGTGCCCTTCATTTTTTTTTCTTCTTCTAAGATTTTATTTTTTTAGGTAATCTCTATACCCAGTGTGGGGCTTGACCTCACAATCCCAAGACCAGGAGTTGCCTCTTTCTCTGACTGAGCCAGCCAGGCACCCCAGGAAGACACTGATCTTGAGGATGCCTAGGGAGAGGGTGTGGTATTGGAAAAATACAGTATTTTTAAAATTTGTTATAATAGGTGATTTTAAATATGCATGTAAACCTAAGTTAAATATAAATATAGATGTTTGATTATTTCTTCAGTATCTCTATGAGTATATGTATTCAGGATGGTCTCTAGACTTTTTGTTTTGTTTTTAATTTTACCATTGGAAAAATAAGGGAGGTCCCCGTGGTTTGCCTTAGATTTGGGATATTAGCAAAGGGGAGAGTAGTTTGTGTTGAGGTTGGTGATTTAGGTAGGGGTCGGTTTGTGAGAGGTCTCTATGACATGCTAGGCCTTAGGATTTATTCAGAATGAAGTAGAAAAAGCCATTGACAGTTTTAAATTTTAAAAAATGAATTAACTTTATTGAGAGGTAATTTACATGTAATAAAATGCACCCATTTTCAGGGTACTGTTGGATGAGTTTTGACAAATCTCTGCACTTGTGCATACTCACACCCCTGGCCCCATCAAGATGGAGGAGGACATTTCCACCACCCAGAAAGTTCCTCTTGTCCTTTATCAGTCTATGTCTTCCTTCCAATCCCAGCCTCAGGCAAATACTGATCTGCTTTCTGTCACTATAGATTAATTTTGGTTGTTGTAGAATTTTATATAAAATAGAATTATACAACATGTAATTTTCTGGATCTGGCTTCTCTCACTTGATGTAATGTTTGTGAGATTTATCCCCGTTGCCGTGTGCATCATCTCTCTTCATTGCTGAATAGTATTCCGTTGGGCGAAAAGACCATGCTTTGTTTATCCATTCTAGGGTTGATGGGCATTTGGTTTGTTTCCAGTTTGGAGATATTAGATATAGTACTTAAAAAAAAAATCTTTATTTATTTGAAAGAGAGAGAGAGAGCCAGCACCAGCGAGTTAGGGGAGGGGCAGAGGGAGAGAATCTTCAGTCAGACTCCCTGCTGAGTGCGGAGCCTGAGGCAGGGTGTGATCTCAATCCAAGAGATCATGACCTGAGCTGAAGCCTAGAGTTGGACACTTAACTGACTGAACCTACCCAGGTGCCCCTAGACATAGTACTTTTTTGTACTATCCACTTGTGTGGACCTTTGTTTTCGTTTCTCTTAGGTAAGTATCTGGGAGTGGAACTGCTGAGTTGTGTGGTAAGTGCATATTCAACTTGGTAGGAAACCACCTGTTTTGAGCAGGGGTGTAACACTTCTTTATTTACAGCTTTTAGAGGGTCCTTTGTCTCTGGATGGAGAGGGGCTGGACTGGAAGCAGGGAGAGCTGTGAATTGGCTGTTAGCAGTGTCAGGCGAGTGAGGCCAGTGCCTGGATGGGGACGACAGAGGGGCAGTGTCTGGCTCGGAGGGATGGTTTGGGGACAGAATGGCAGAGGCTTGGTGATGGATTGCATGATGCTGGAAGTCACAGGTGACTCTAGGTGCTCCGGACAGAACTGGGAAGACCCAGTTACTTCATTTCTCAGAGGCTCATTTCTGTCCTACCCAGTGGCACTGGAAAGTAAACTTTAGTTTTGTTTTCTAAACAAGAAAAGGGGAGGAGATGCTTAGATGGGAGGCAGGCAGCTAAAGGTGTCTAAGTGGAGGTAGGAGTCACACTGGCTGCACACATGTGGCCCCTGCTGGGAGACAGTACTTGGGTCACTCACATTTCTGCACAGTCTTTTGAGCAAAGCCATGAACAGTTCCTCTGGCCTATCTTTTCAAAGATGTTTATATAGACAGCAGAAGATTAGAGGTAGTGTCTGCATTTGGAGTGAATTTACTTGTAGTCCAGAAATAAAGACAATGTTTCCCTCCAGGAGAGAGGTTGGGCAGGTTGACTGCAGCCCCTTATCCAAGACTGGGGCTTCCTGATGTCAGGGTTCTCCTCCTATAATGCATCCCATTCTGTGCAGATCACACCTGGCCTCCATCGAGTCACTCTGGGGGAATGGGGACTTGGAACCCGTGCTGCATTCTTACTCTGGCTACTACTGTTGTTACAAGTGATAAACTGTGTTTTGTCTCTGACCCTGGAGTCTCATGCCTTCTGCTGGTATGTGTAAAACTGTGACAGACTAACTTGTTAGTTGGCTAGCAGGGTAATCTCCAAGCCTACACAGTTGTTTTTTGTTTGTTTGCTTGTTTGTTTTTAAAGAGCGAGAGAGTGCGTGCTGGAGGGAAGGGTAGAGAGGGAATCTTAAGCAGGCTTCACGCCCAGCACCAGCATGAAGCCCAATGCGGGGCTCAATCTCATGACCCTGAGATTATGACCTGAGCTGAAATCAAGGGTCAGACACTCAACTGACTGAGCCACCCAGGTGCTCCAGAGCCTCTGCAGTTCCTGATGATGCCTTTGGGCTGCCTCAGCACAGCTGGCTGTGTCACCTCCTCCTCCCTGCCCTGCTACTGTTCTTTTGTCCTTCTGTCTCTCTGTAGACGCTGCTGCCCACATCTTTGTTGAGTACCTGTTAGTGGCAGGGTCAGGAGACAGTGTGAATAGGACACATAGGGTTTCAGTCCTCACAGAGCAAATGTTGTTCACTCTTTGCTGTTCTATCCATCGCTAAGTTGTGACTTATCTACTCCGTCCTCATGGCCACTTGGTCTCTCTCTGTGGGATGTGTATCTTCATGGTTGTTGCAAGAGCAAGAGTCAGTACTGGGGAAGGGGCTGGTACAGTTCCTGGTAAACAGTAGATACCTACATAATGACTGCTGTTGGCATTTATGTGATTGATTATTATAAAGTCTGATTGTCGTTCCTTGATGTAAACCCTTTGTTTTTGCCCCAGCCCATAGTATGGAGTGTGGCCCAGAAAATACAGGATGCAAGCTAAACCCTGTTTCACCCTCTCCCTGGTCGAATACCTAGCCACCTTCCATGAGCCTGAACTCTTACCAGTTGGTCTGGTTGCTGTTCCCCAAACATGACACATCCCTCTATGCCTTTGTCTTTTCTTTCCTTCTCTTTCAGTCAAAGTCTTATTTACCCCTTAGGACTCAGTTCCAGGATCCCCTTCTCTCTGTACCTTCCTTGAGGTTGCTTTTTTCCCTTATTCCAGGTTGGCATAAACTGCAGCACGGTGCACCTGCCTTTGTACTCACTGGGCGGGGACTGCGGGGCCATGTGACCCTGGGGAGCAGCACAGTGATGTCACAGACTGTGTGGGATACTCTGATCTAGCAGGCATTTGGGACTTACGTGTATGACCTAGTACCTTGGCAGCTATGAGCTGCTTGATGTGAACTGAAGGGAAAATGCCATGATACCCATCCCAGGGAGAGTCACCCTCACCAGCCCTGGTCCAGAGGACCCATGCTGGCCCAGGGGTAAGATCTGGGCCAAGACTTAGAAATCAAATTATTCCTAAAAGCCTATGACTTGGCAGCGTCATTTAACCTTGGAGGAAAGAGTCCCTGCAGGACAGTCCAGCTATACCAGACCAGGGGGTGAGCCTTGGTGAGCCAAACCTGAATCCTGCCCCTGACCCTCTTCTCTGTGGGCCTAGGGAAACAGGCTACTTCGCACCAGGGCTGCCCTACTGGTGGGTTTCATGGCCGATTCTTCTGCTCACAGCCTCGCCATCTGTTACCTGTGGGTGTTTCCTGAGCCAGACCAGCACTGACACCAGCTAAGGGAGGAAGCAGCCATACCTCGAGGAGCTCTCAGGCAGAACACTTAACACATGCCAGTGCTTTCCACACTTCAGTCCTCCAATCACCCAATGAGGTCGGGAGAGAGTACCTCAGGCCTGCAGAGCTAGAGGTGGAGCAAGGTTTGGGGCCAGGCTCTTTTCCACTACCTGGGTAACCTCCCTGGAAGGACCGGAACAGCCAGGCTATTGCTCCAGCCGTCCGCTCCCTGCTCTGAGGCTACCGTGAGCCATTTTTCCCCTGCAGGGGGCGAGGAAGAGCTGCCTGAGTGTTACCTCCTCTTGCAGATAGGGGTGCTAGAGACCGAGTCTTTTCCTGGTCGACTGTGCCCGTGAGGCATGGAGAGAGTGAGACAGGAGCACGTCTCGTCTACTTTGATGCTGTGTGATGTGTCTGCATGACAGACACAGAGCCATGATCCCATTTTCTGCCCGACTTCTCGCTGGTTGCGTTGACCCTGAGCTGTTCCTGGCCACTGCTGTCCACCTTTCTTCACCTCCGTAACGGATGGGCTTATCGTGGTGACTGATCCTGCCCACACTAGCCCGTATGCTTAGGCTCTGTGCGTGTTCTTTTAGATTGGCGTGAAGGTCATTATTAATGTCCTTATGACCTGCTTTCTCACTGTCCATGATTTTGTACATTGTACACACAGGGACCCCCCACTGAATTTCTGACTTCCATGCATGTATAAAATGGAAACATTTGAACCCTGCTTGTGGTATTCTCAGCCAGGAGGGTAAAGGGCAGGTTCTGTGGGTTTACGGGACAGCCCTGGGGTTGACCCTCGGGCCACAATTAGCGGGTGGAAGTTCCCTCCCCATCAGATGGGCCTGTGAGGGTGGGGCAGGGATGGGGGGTCCTCACACCCCCAACTCACCCTATTGCCTCTGCTCTATTTTCTTGGGGCTCTGGCCTTCAAATGCCACGCTGTAAGAAAGTTCTGTTTCCCTTCTCCATGGGGGCCTTCTCTCTGTGGCTTCCTGGGCTCATCTTCCCACCTGCCTCTCACTTCCTTCCCCTGCTCTCTGCCCTATAATGTGATAGCCTTCTCAGGGAGTCTTCAAATGAACAGTTTTTAGAATTTTTGAAAGCTCTGTTGGAAAACAGAAAAGGCTATTTCATGGGAAGATGATGACCTTATTAACTATAATTAGGCAATTCACCGAGGTTTCCAATATAGTCCAGCATCGTGCCTTGTTGAAATGGGGGGAAAATTCTGTGGTAATGTCTTTGGGGGATGTAATAGTCTTTAACACATTACCAGTTTAATTTCTTCTAGAAGGTTTGGCAGCCTGGCGTTTTCATTTAGAAAGCCGAGGTATAGTTTTACAGTCATCCACATTAATATAATAATTACAATTTTGAGCAAGTAATTTCAGACACTGACATCGAGAGTTGTTTTTATAGCTGGAGGAAGATCTCGGGTAAGGACGTGGAACCTCACATCTAATCACCCACGAATGGCGTGACATTGCAAACACAGGCAGTTCACGTCCCCAGGCTAGGCTTTGTATTTTGGGCCAGGCATGTAAATGCGCAGAAATTCTTCCTGTGTTAAATCCTCCGAGAACAGGCATATTTGAACTTAATGGGGAATTTTCTTCTCTGAAGAGTTTTGGACACACCAGCCCATGCTCTGAGATTTCTCCTGGCTCCTCCTGTCAGGTGTCCCACACACTGGGGCTGTGCGAGAAGGCAGCTGGGTGGACAGCTCACCTAGCTGTGTTGCCTGGACCTTTGAGGGCACCTGGAGGCCTGGAAGCTGCCGCCTCCTGGGCAAGCAGACCCTTCCTGCCTCCATGGTTCCAACCTGCATGTGACGTCAGGCCCCTTCCTCCTCCACCTCTGTTTGCTGGTTCGGGCATCCCAGCCCACAGCAAATAACTTGGGTTTGGTGTTTTACCCTTCCCTCGTGAACGTATTTTTTTTACAGTTCTCTAAGCATTATTCGCGTATCATTTTGGATCCTGTTTTTGAAACTTAATCTCTATCCCCATTTTTACAGCCTTCAAAATAGTCATCTTCTTTCATGTGTTTGTACCACAATTTACTAAATTGCATCCCTATTGCTGAACATTGAGGTTTGTTCCAGCAGGTTTTTTATTGTTTTATAGGCAAGACTTCAGTGATCATCTTTACGTACATAATATTTAGCTTCTATGTAGTTATTTTCTTAGGCTTGATTCCTAGGGCCACAATTACTAGCCAAGACTAAGGACAACTTTTTTTTTTTTTTAAATACAATTTTTCTTATTATGGTAATACTATTTAGAAAATAGAAAAAGGTAGAGAAGGGAAAATCAAGATGGCCAGATTCCCATCATGCCATGTTCATCACCGTGTCATCTAGGAATGTGCTAGACTGCAAATAACAGGGGACCCCCTGAGCACTGCTTAACAAGGTGGAGGCTTACTGTCTCCAGGACTGGTTCCTGGGTGAAGCCATGTTAGGAGAGACCCTACTGTTTTCCTCCCTCTGCCCTCCTGTCCCTGGCCGTGTCATGTCGGCCCCCTTCCTCTTCCTCCTCTTCATCTCGCCCCCGGGCAGCTTTACTCCGCCTTTCCACTGCCTCTCTCACCTCTTCCACTGGGTGAACCTTTTTATTTCTGCCTGCTTTTGGTCCTCAAACAGCATCTCATGCATTTGGGGCTGTTACAGTGAGATATTTACTTCTTTTTTCTGCCTGTCCTGCATTTGCAACTGCCTGTTTGTGACATACCGTTCGGCCAAGGCTGAAATTTCAGCAGTGCTAAGGCAGAGAAGAGAAGCGTGCACCCCAGGACTAGGAAGGAGCTCATCTTTCTTTCTAATGGGATTGTCGTCTTTATCCTGTGTTTCTTTCTTTTTTTTTTTTTTTAAGATTATTTATTTATTTATTCGACAGAGATAGAGACAGCCAGCGAGAGAGGGAACACAAGCAGGGGGAGTGGGAGAGGAAGAAGCAGGCTCATAGCGGAGGAGCCTGATGTGGGGCTCGATCTCATAACGCCGGGATCACGCCCTGAGCCGAAGGCAGACGCTCAACCACTGTGCCACCCAGGCGCCCCTATCCTGTGTTTCTAGTCCTGCCAAGTCCCTTGGGTTAGAAAGTATCCTTTGCTCCCTGCTTGGTTCTCTTTTACCAGGGGAGGGAACAGAATCTCCCTGGGGCCTGTCAGTTCCCTTTGATTAGTCTTGCAAGGGGAAGTCTGTCAAGCGCCCAGCAGGTGTAGGGGGACTGTGAGTGCCGGCATTGCCTTCAGGGAGCTCCCAGAAGAGTGGAGGAGACAGGCAGAAACACCATTACTGTTAGTCACATGAACCAAGCCAAGCGGGCATAGAAACGAGTGATTTGTGACTTACTCTAATCCTACAGAAAATAAAAGGTAATAAAAGACTCCCATGGACCCACCACCAGATTTAACAGTCAGTGATATTCTGCCATATTTGTGTTAGGTCTCTCTGTTTTGTAAGGAGTAAAATATTGCACATATAGCTAAAGGCCTGCCTCCCCCCCTTCCCAGCAAGGGCTGCTCTGCTGACGTTGGGGGTATGTGCTTTTACACTGACTACTGTGTTTAACCATAAACAGTATGTAATACTAGCTTTGTGTTTTAAAGATTTATAGAAATGTTGTCACACTTAATATTCTTTTGTAATTTGTAAAACATGAAACATGTTTTTGCGGATTTTACATACACACACACACGTGCACATCTGTCTGTCTGGAACATTCATTTGTAGCAGCTGTACAGTATTCCACTGTGTGGATAAACTAGAGTTTATTCATTCCCCCCACTGGTTGAAGGTTAAATTGTTCTTACTTTTTTGTCTCTTGGAAACAATATGGCAGTGAACATGTGTTCCAGTTATCTACTTCCATATAATAAAGCTTCTCTGAACTTAGTAACTTCAAACAGTAATGTGTGTGTGTGTTTTTTTTATGAACCTGCAGTTTGGGCTGGGCTTAGTTAGAAGAACTCATCTATGTTCTGCTTGGTGTCCTGTGCAGTGGCTCGAGGGCTGTAGCCTGTTCACTGCCATAGCTGAGGTTGCTTTTGTGTGTCAGCTGGGTCCCTAGCTGTGCTGTTGGCTGCAGCACTGTGTGTGGCCTCTCCATGTCACCTGGTCTTCCTCACAATAGGGCAGCAGGAGAGTCAGGCCAACACTGGATTGTCTCTATGATTTAGCCTCCTGTTTGCTGCATGCTGTCACTAGAAGCAAGTCTCTAAGGCTTGCTCCCATTTAGGGGGAGGGGAATTGGGACCCATTTGTAATGGATGGGCGTCACAGTGCACAGCTGTTTTAAAACCAACACCCTTAGATGTGCCTCCTTGTACACACCTGTGGGAGGTTCTCAGACCCCCCCAGGTGTGTCCAGGTGGCATGTGGCCAGGTTGCTGTTCTGCGTGTTTGTTCCACTGACGCCCACAGTACTTGAGAGTTCCATTTCTTCACACCCTCTCCTACAGTTGCTGTTACGGATTTTGATTTTTGCCCCTCTGGTGGGTGTGAAATAGGATCTTGTTGTTTTAATTTGCCTGCCCACTGGTGAGGCTGAGCCCTGCACCGCCCTCCTGGGATGGTGTTGGATTCCCTTTCCCAGCTGGTTGCCCTTAAGAAGACAGAAACATCAAAGTGCTGTTTTTTGGCTTATGATGTCAATTTTTCAAGAGAGAAGTGGTGAGTATCCCACAGAGTTTATTGCAAACTATTATGAAGACCTTGGAGTTGCTATTGGTATGACTCACTTATGAAAAAAATATGATTTCAGTAACTGCAGGCTGTATCTGTAATGTGATGGATTTTCATTTAATCTCTCACCTCTCTGTAATTTGCCCAATTTAAAAATGCCCCGAAGCTTGCTTTCTCCTTGTCTGGGAGTCCTGTTCTTGCTATGTGTTATACCAATAATAGTAATAAGAAATGGTGCCAATATGTGTCTCTCTTCGAGTTCTTGCTGTCTCCTTGGTCATTTAATTACTTCTGGTACTGATTTCCCCCACTCTGGTCTTCTGCTAGAACAGTCTTTGTGGGAAGCTTCTGGGGAGAATGCCCCCCTGAACTGATTTACTGTCAGGGGTCGGCAGGCTCTGGATTAAGAAGCTCACCTGGACCCATGAGCTGGATTGGGGTCCCCTCTGGTTCTCAGGCACCCTATTGCTCAGTCACATCTTGTTTAGTGACACCATGAGGTCACAGAGGGCAGTCCATTACCTTTAGGTATGGCAACAAAGCCTTGTACCTGGGAGCATTCAGGAAATATGCACTGAACCAAATAATTAAGAATGCTTAGTTATAACGATCAGTCTGACCTACTGTCTCTTAAAGACATCTGGAAAAAGGCCATGTCTGACCAAGAGTTTTACAACGAATTCCTAAGCTTTCCTTGAAAAGTGAACTTTTGGCTACTTTTAAATTTAATCAGGTTCTGTCTGAACAGTCTGTGCGTGGCTTGCTAGAGAACATTATCTTCTCTGCCGCTCTATGAAGGGGTGCTCGGCTTCTTATTAGTGTTTAGAACCAGAGCCTCTGCTGCGGAAATGAAGCCTCGTCTGTGTGTTGAGAGTCAGCTCAGACCTTCTCTAGACGTTCTGGAAGCAGCCTCTGCATTCAAACCAGGGCCCTGGTGAACCAAGTGCGCTGGCCAAATCTTCTAGATTGGGTGGGTGCAATATGTCCTCCCAGTGTCACTGGTGCCTTACAGTGGGGCCATACGTCACTCCAGGAAGTTCAGGGGGATCATTCGCCCAGGCCAGGCTCATGGCTGGTTCTGGGGAGGCTGGTGACCGGTGTTGCATCACAGAACAGGGGGGACAACCGGTGCTACCACTGCCTGTCTCACCGAGCTCTCCCTGTACCAACCAGAGTGTGTATAAATGAGGAATTTGTTATCTCTGTTCTCAGGGAGGAAGGCTTTGGGGTGTGTTTGTTTCCTCTTTCATGGAAAGCTGCTGGGTCAGCCCGGGCTAGTTGGGCAAGGCCTCCTAGGCTGGTGGAGTGGGTGCCCCTGAGCCCAGGCACTGTCAGGACCATACCACGTACAGGGAGCCAAGTTTCAGAGCCTGTGGAGTTTTCACACCACATTCTAGGTGCCAGCAAAAGTCTAACGGGGGCAGGGCATTAGCTCCATTTCTGTGACAAGTTTGTTCACGGCCTAACTGTGTACTGTGTAAACAAACACTAGTGCCTGCTGTCCTAGTCAAACCTCAGACCTCATTTGCATGTTGAGAGTTTGCAGGACATACTCTTTGCTGTTCGGGACCTACCTACTGACCCTAGGGCTTTTTGGTCTGGTGACCCAGATGTGACCCTGCCTGTGCTTAGCCAAGGGGCCCCAACATCCTCCGGGGTCCTGAAGATGAGGACTCTTCCAGCTGCTTGGTGTCTGGGCTGGAGCGTCCTGGGCCTTGAGAGCCAGAGCTTGGCTTCTGGGATCAGTCTTTCCAGGTCAGGGTCTTGGTTTCCTTGTCAGTGAGATTCAGGATTGGGCTGATCTCAGGGCCCCTTCCGGCAGCAGCTGCCACCCTCACCAGCTAGGGAGCACCTGCTGGGGACCAGACTCTGTTGGGTGTCTCACTGTCATGCAGAGGAGGAGTTTAATCATTCTGTTGCACTGATAGGGAAATTAAGTCCTGACAAGCTGATACCTTTCCTTGCACACATGCTCCTTCTGCCTGCCCCTCATGGTGAATGATCCCATGCCTGCTTGGTGACTCCCCCCTGCCCCCCCACCCCCACCTGCTGTCATCTTGTCGGTTGTATAGTCTGTGGCTTCCCTCTGAAGTGCGTCTTGGGTCTGTCTCCTTCAGTCTTCATTGATACCTCCTTGGTCCATGCCACCACCCTTTTGTACAGCAGTCTGAGAAATGTTCTTCCTTGCCTCCCCATATCCCCCTAGGCAACCTGAATCAGCGTGTCCCTCACTAGCCTCACAGCCTGCAGGGCTCAGGATCAAGCCTGCCCTCCTCGATGTGATGTTTGCCTGTTCTCTAGCCTGCTGCCCTCAGTGTGCACATCCAGGGGCCCCCATGGGCCTGAGCTGTGACAGGACAGAGTTGTCACTCATGCTGACCAGTGCCCAGCATGGGGGAGGCATGTAGCAGATAATAGGGAGTAGCTGTTGGGTGAATATACAAATGTTGCCGTAGGGTGTACAGCTGAAAATGAGGAAGATGGTGATTTGGACTCCCATCTGTTAGATTCTAAAACCTCTATTCTTTCTGACCCCTCCCACTGATTACTGAATTCTTGACAGGGAGAGATACCCAGGCCAAAGCCTGACCTGTGTATTTCACAGTGAGTGTCCCTGGCAGCCTGGCTGGCCCGTGCACGAAACCCATTAGGCAGTGCTATCGTATGTTGCTGACGGTGGGAAGGGCCCATGTCAACACTTGCTCAGCAGGCCGTTATGAAGGCCTTGTCAAGTTTTTGTTTTGAAGGACTTCTCAGAAATGACAGGCTTCATTTCAGGGGTCTTTGTTAATCTAACAGTGTTTCTTGGCTGAAACGTGTGGACTGTTTACCAAAGCTCTTGCATGTAATGATCTGGGGGCAGAATTAAAATGATTTCAGCTTCGTTTCAGGCGAGTGTATGTAGCCAGAGAAGTCATCTGAGGGGAGGAGCCCTAAACATGAACCAAGGGACATCCAAGCAGGGTCAGGGTTAGACCCCGAGCTTTCCAGGGGCTCTGTGCTGACATTTCTGCCATGACCTGGATTTGCATAAGCACAAAACGAGTGTATGGTTATTCTTGGCACGGTGTTATCGTGTATATGCATTCCACAGCTTGGGATGGGGCAGTTTAAAGAATTAATAGATATGTCCTTTATTTCTCTCTCTATGAGCCAATGCTTGGAATTAATTTTTTCTGGCCCACTAACTCTTGTGGTTAAAAGTACAAATTAAGCTTTCCGGGAGAATCCATCACAAAATTATTGAAAAGTCAGTGTGGAGAAGATAATGGGCTTTATATTGGGTTATGTCTATAGGGTTATTGTTTTCTGCAATTATACTTTTCTTTGTTTTTCTTCTTTTGTGCTTTGGGAAATCAACCCAAGAATGGGCTTCCAACTCAGAAGAGTTATTGGCTATTTTTCCCAAATGGGATTGCCCTTCCAGAGAACAGTGGGCATCTATTTGACAACAGGTTATAAATTTGTGCTCCAAGTTCTCTGAAGAAAGCACGAGTCTTAGACAATGGCGCTGTGGCAGTATATTTCAGGCGGGCGTGTAGAGCTGTCAGAAGTCCATGAAGTCCTCAGGCGCCAGCTCGTGCCTAGCCAGCATTTGTCAAGTGTTCTGCAGGTACTTTGTGCAGGGTTAGAAGGTGGATTGCAGCAAGTTCTCCAGCGCTTTTCACTCCGCTACATCCCAGTGCCCCAGAGCCTGTCATAGTGTGTGGTCTGTTGGAGCCCCAGCCCCCTGGAATGAGTGCCCTCCCCACGTTGTCTCATAGCATCTTTCCCATTGAAGGGGAAGAGCCCCCACACCCCATTTACCAGGACCTGCTAGGTGCCAGGTGTGGTGCCAGGTGGTAGAGCACATAGAACGAAAGATGGGCCCCTGCCCCAGAGATGCTGCCCGGTGTGGCTGCTGCCCAGTCTTCCCTGCTGTCTGCTTCCCAGACCCTGGGAGACATTGCCGGCTGTGCTTGTTGCCGGTTGTGCCCGATGCCAGCTGTGCTTGTTCCTCTAGCAGCAGCTACTGCAGTTGTAGGCAGAGGGTCTTAAACACCAGTTGAGCACCCAGTGTTTTGCCTAAAACCCTCCAAAGGTTCCCCTCTGTCTCCAGAATAGAGCCCAGATCCCTCAGTGTGCCTCTGAGGCCTTCTGAGGGCCTCCTCTTCACCTCTTGTGGTTCATCTGAGTAATTCCTCCTTCTCCTTTTCCCAGGAAGCCCCCGCCCCAGCCCCCCAGCCTGGGTCAGGTGCCCCCTCCCACTGGCCCCTAATCTCCCTCACAGCACTTTCTGTCACCTTGCAGACTGCGTCCCATTTGTAAACCGTGGTGCAGGGATGCACGGCTATACTTACTGTTGTATCCCCAGCATGATCACAGTGAGTGACACTCAGTAGGCGCTTTGTAAACATTTGTGGAGTGACACACAGTGCCCTGGAGGAAGGAGCTGTCTCTGTGGGGCCGGCCTCCCACTGCGGCACAGGTGACGGCCTTGGCAGCTGTCAGCGTGTTAATGGAGGTTGCCGAGGCAGAGGCTGCAAGTGGCATGTGGTGAGGGATGTGCACTGGGGCCCTAGAAATCACTTTCTTTATTAAACTGGTCCTATCACTTGACATCCTTCACCACTGAGGGAAAAATAGCCTGTTTCAATGTACAAGTTCAGGGGTGTCTGGGCTGCTGCCGCCTGTGGGAAAAATGACTTCTGGCCAGAGCACTGGGCTGGGCAGGGCTGGCCAGCAGGCCCATACTGATGGGCTTCCTTCACTGCCCACACCCTGTTGTAGGGACAGGGACCCTGAGGTTGGAGAGGAGGGGTGGGGCTGCAGCGCTGGCCACCTGACCTCTAGTCTTGATTCCTTCCTCATCGGTGCTGTTGCTCTAGGCGGGGAGAAGGAGGGCCAAGCAGGGGGTAGGCCCCGGGGGCTGGGGTGGTTACCTTGCAGGATGACCAGCTGGCGCTTGTGGTGACTTTGCTGTTCCCTCACGCTGGTGCTCCTTCACCTCGAGGTGGAGACCACTCCCTTTCCTTTCTCAGGGAAGCCTGGTTCCCTGGGGAGTGCTCACTGAGGCTACTTTTCCCTTCCAAGGGAACATCTGTCGTGCTGTGACCAAAGCATAGCCGCTGTTGCATGAGAACGTGGTGTCCAGAACTCTGAGTGCGTGCAGTGCTCGAGATGAGACTTGCGGCTGTGCGGTGGCCATCTCGGGTCCTCAGACACGGGCTAGGTGCAGGTGCCCTCCACCTCCAGGCAGCAAGGGTGCCCTGGGAGGCAGGCGGCCCCATAGGGGCAGGAAGACCTGAGCTCAGGTGCCTTCCCCACCGCTCCGTGTGTGTGTGTGTGTGGTAAGGTGGGTCAGCATGGTGGCCAGGGTCAGGTGGCCTGGGCACTGGGCCTGGCTCTACCACTCACTAGCCTTGTGTGTGGGCCACCATCACAGCCTCTCTGGGCCTCAGTTCCTGTTTGTGGATGGGGTAGTACCTGAGAGTTGAGTGCTTAGCCCTGAGCTGGTCACTTGGGGGCACTGACAGCGGGTATGGCCTGTTAAGCCTCATCAGGGGAGCAGGCCCTTCCTTCTTGCTTTTCCCTCTGAGATGCCCTACCTGGAGTTGCCCCTGTGAGGAGCCATCTCACTTCTTTAATCAAATGGATATGTGTATATATATATATTTTTATATAATACTTCTTTCAAAAGTACAGTACCTTAGTTTTTATTCTACTTTGAATGTAACTTTAATTTAGTTTCACATTCATTTTTAAAATCTCATATGTATTAATTTCATGATATTGGTTTGTTTTTCTTCTTACCTTTCACGAAGCAATATTACTGAGTTTTCTCCGGCGTCTCTGGCACTGGAGTCATCGTGGTCCCCCCGGGCACTGTGAGTCATCTAATGTAGTTTTCCAGAGCGTGTCAGCTTCACTTCCGTCTCAGTCATTTCAGACCCGCACTTCCTGAGTCAGTATGTGGTGTGGCCACTGGAGACTTTGTACCTAGTGCGGGTGTTCATTTGTAAAACTTTGGAACATTTTGTTTTTCCATTTGTGTTTTCTTCCCCCGGCTTTGATCTATGGCTGCGGGACAGGACCCGTCCCCACCGTCTGCCCTCAGCTGTCTGCTTTTTCAAAGGAGGTCCACCCACCTTCTAGAACTCTGACCCTCAGCTTGTCACTGGCAGCTCTTCTCCATGGGGACAGGGGGAGCTTTGGGGGCAGGACAGCACGGCAAGGGCCAGCTTGCCATGAGGAGAGGGGCCATGTCATGCACTCCCCACTTCAGGTTGACGGGAGACTTACCTTTCAGCAGCTGAGTGGGACCTGGAGTGGAGGGAAAGAGAAGGGGAGCCATCCCCTCTGGTCTCAGGGGCTCAAATGGTTCAGGATATATGTTTCTCCCTCTTACAGGAGAATTCACTGTTTGTCAAGACGCCTTTTATAAACAAGATCCCAGTGGCTTGGGGGAGGCCAATGCCGTCCTATACATTTAGCTTTTGAGAGCCCCAGAAAATCAAGGATTCAGTCCAGTACTATATATGAAATGCCGTGTCTCAGTCTGCCTGGGCTGCCATAACAAAACACCACAGACTGTGTGGCTTACATAACAGAAATTCATTTTCTCGCGGTTCTGGAGACTTGAATTCCAAGATCAGGGTGCCAGCAGGTGGCTGGAGCCTGGTGAGGTGTTTCCCCTTACGGAGCAGATGGCTCCCTTCCCACTGTATCTTCACATGGGCTTTTCTCCTATGTGGAGAGGGGGAGTAAGCAAGCTCTCTGGGGTCTCTTACTGAGGACACTAATATCAGATCAGGGCCCCACCCTTATGACATCATCTAACTTCACTTTCGTAGAGGTCCCATCTGAATACAGCTGTGGGTTAAGCTTTCAATATGTGAATTTTGGGGGCGGAGGATACAGTTCAGTCCATAACACATGTAGTACATTGCTTGAACGTGGTGGGTGCTGCTCAGTGAATGTTCATTGCATTTGAATCTGAAAGATTTTAGGGTCCAGGAGGAGGAAATGGAATTGGCCGCAGAGGTTCTGGCCGGATCCTAAAGACCAGGAGTCCCCAGGGAGTGGTGTGTATTCTCAGGAAGACAAGTCCTGAGGTCAGCCCGCTGGCTCTGGTCGGTAGCAGGTGGCAGGCTGGAAATGAGGTCCACCTTTGCCTTTCCAATCTGAGCTTCTCCATCTCCACAGTCCCTGGTCTCTGAGCTCCCAACCCTCTCGGGGGAAACAGAGGAATTGTAACATTTGGGTAAGGTGAGGAGAAGGTACTAATGGAGTCGTATACTTAATCTGTTAATAATAATACTTGATTTTTGAGTAATTAGCTCCAGGAAAGCAGGGAATTTGACTATTTTACCGCCAGCACGGCACTAAGTAGGTGTTCTCTAAATGTGTGTTGACTTAATTAAAAGAATGGACGGCCCCAGTGGTGGGCAAAATGATTTCCCACGCTGGCAACCTGCAGCTTAGGACAGGCAGATCTGCTGTTCCCATTGGCATGTGAGGACACTGAGGCACGGAAGGGACTTGCGGTTTGTTCCAGGTGACCCAGTGAGGGGGCTTGTACCCTGCTGGGCTTGGGGAGGGATGTAGGGGGGGCCTCGGGAGGATCGGGCTGGGTGGACCTTATGGGTGGGGCTTACTCCTCATCCCCTGCACCTGGCGCCTGTGTCTTCCTGGCTAGCGGGGAGGGGCCCTCGAGGTGCCCACTCCAGAGGCGCCCTGCAGTCTCAGCCTGCTTGGACAAACTGCTGGGGAGAGCCTTCTTTGCGGCCTGTCTAGGGTCTGCAGGTAGCAAGGATTTCCTAAGTGAATGAGTCAATGGAAGGAGACGTTAACCACACTTACAGGTTTAAATCAATGCTCTTTTGGCTCAGCTAGTTAACCTGTCACTCTCTCTAGCCCCTGACATTCATTCTTAGGTGTATTCTTATTTTATTAGTGTGGCTAATTAATGCATGACATTAAAATATTGACATGAGTTGATTTGGTTATCTGTATCCTTGGAGCTTCAGTTAATAAAACAACTTTTGATAAGACTAGTGGTTTTAGAACATTTAGACTTAATTATATTTTCTAAAGGATTTTTCTAGAATTGCATAACTGCCTGGCAAGCTACTTCAATTCCCTAGTTAACTGAAAGAAATTGGTTTTTCATTTGGTTTTGCTTAATACAGATTAAAAGTAATATACATTTGATAAAAGGAGTTAAAGGATTATTTATTAAAGTCTCCCTCTTTATATATTGGGAAAAAAAATCCATAAGCGCTGAATTAATTCTGAGGGCGGTTCGCACAGAATCTAACAGTTGGAGAGCTCTTTGACCTGAAGAAACAGGCATGCATTTCTGTTTAAACTTCCGCTGTGACTGTCCCTCAAGGATGAGTGCTATTCTTGTGCCCGTGACTTCTGTGCAGTAGACATGTTACTCTTGCGCATCTCAATTCAGCACCAGCCGGTGGTGAATTAGGACAGTGGTTGAGAGCGGAGAGCCGGGAAGAATTCAGGGGTTTATTCTCATCTTGATTAGGTTAGGAGCTAAGAAGTCTGCCAAAGATAGCAGTTTGAAAATAAAGAAGTATGGGGCGCCTGGTGCAGTCGTTAAGTGTCTGCCTTCGGCTCAGGGCGTGATCCTAGCGTTATAGGATCGAGCCCCACATCAAGCTCCTCTGCTAGGAGCCTGCTTCTTCCTCTCCCACTCCCCCTTGCTTGTGTTCCCTCTCTCGCTGGCTGTATCTGTCAAATAAATAAATAAAATCTTTAAAAAAAAATAAACAAGTAAAAAAAAAGAAACTATTTTGTAGAAACACTAACTGTAAAGAAGATGTAATAAGTCAGTAGTTGTTACCCCACTTGCAAGACTCAATTCCTCTCAGTTACTAGCTATTTTTAGAAAGCTTACTGTCAGAATGCCAGAACTCTCCCAAAATTTTAGCCTGCCATAATGGACCTTACAAATAATTCTATCAAATTTACCAGCCTACAAAAAAAACAGAAGCAGAGACAGGAACCTCATAAAAACTCACCAAAAAAAGAAAACTTCTCTCTTTTCTTCTTTTTAAAAACAATTTTTGGGTACCTGGGTGGCTTAGTCAGTTTAGCGTCTGCCTTCGGCTTAGGTTATGATCCCAGAGTCCCAGGATTCAGCCCCGCGTTGCATCGGGCTCCCGGCTCAGTGGGGAGTCTGCTTCTCCCTCTGCCTCTTACCCTGCTCTCATGCTCTCTCTCACTCTCTCAAATAAATACATAAAATCTTTAAAAAATAAAAAGTAAAAAAATAAAATTGTTAAAAAAATTTTTTTTTACATAATCTCGGACTTACAGAAGAGTTGTGAGAATAGTAGAAAGAATTCCCAGAAAACCTTTACCCAGATTCCTCAAGTGTAGTATTATCTTCTCTTTTCTCTCCGTATATAAAGATGTATAGAGGTATGGATGTGTAGGTATATAGATAAATGCATATTCACATATACATATTTTTTTTCCTGAACCATTTAAAAGTTGCAGACTAATGGCCCTTTACCCCAAATACTTCAGTGTGTATTTTCTAAAAACAAGGAATTGTCTGACATAACCACAGTGCAGTGATCAAAATCAGAAAAACAAAGCTGAAACAACATCATTGTCTAATCTACTGTATGTACCTTACTCAGATTTTTTTCAGCAGTGTCATAATAATGGCCTTTATAGCAAAAGAAAATTCAAGATCATGCGTTACCATTATTGTCCTGTCTTCTTTAGTTTAGAACAGTTAAATATGACATTCACATATTTGAAGAGTGCAAGCCAGTAATTTTGTAAACTATCTTTCATTTTGGGTTTGTCTGGTGCTTCCTCATGATTACATTCAGATTATGGACTTCCTGGCAGGAATGTCCCGGGGGTGATGTTGTGCCTTCTTGGTGCATCATATCAGGAGGCACATGCTGTCAATTGGTCCAATTGCTGGAGATGTTAATTTTGATCATTTCATTAGGATGACATCTGCCAGGTTTCTCCAGTATAGTTACTGTTTTACTTTTTGTAATTAAGAAGTATCATGTGGGGGGGCGCCTGGGTGGCATAGCGGTTAAGCGTCTGCCTTTGGCTCAGGGCGTGATCCCGGCGTTATGGGTTCGAGCCCCACATCAGGCTCCTCTGCTATGAGCCTGCTTCTTCCTCTCCCACTCCCCCTGCTTGTGTTCCCTCTCTCGCTAGCTGTCTCTCTCTCTGTCAAATAAATAAATAAATAAATAAAATCTTTAAAAAAAAAAGAAAAGAAGTATCATGTAGGGAGACACTACCTAAATAACCTGCTTTTCCTCAAACTTTTATCCAGTAATTGTAGCTTTCATTGATGATTCCTACCTGTATCAGTTTCTATGATGATAGTGGACAAATGGTGAATTTTAATTCTATAATTTCTTCTTCTTATAAAAAGGAGTCGTTTCCTATACACCCCCCAGTCAGTCTGTTTATTTATTTTGTATCACTGTGGATTCATTGATTCTTACTTTAATAAATTCTAATCTGATTTTATAATCCGACCAATAGAAGCTCTTTCAAGCTGGCTCCTGAGTCTACTTGAGATGTCTCCCTCATTCTTTGAACAAGTTCTTACTTTTTACACAGCAAGATGTTCCAATTTCATCTTGTTCTGTTTCTGCCCCATCTCCAAAGAGCTCCAAGGAGCTCTGGTTCCTTTTAATAAGAGAAAGGCATTTAGAAACCAAGATTTGGATGTTAGGTGTGCTCACTGCTACTGGGATGTCAGTACTTCTCCGAAGACAGATCTGGACAGTAGATGTGTGCACACACACATACCCATGCACACCTCTGTCCACTTCTTTCTGTTAAACCTGCGAGTTCACATGGATTTTTCATCTTTCCATCCAGTACTGTGGGGTTCATTCTGCCTTTTTCCACTTTCATATTTGTAACTCACTTCTCTGGTAGTGTGAAACTTGGCTCCCATTTTTACAACATATGTACATACTTGCTTTATCCCAGGATGTCAGAAATCTGTTTCAGAATTGCTAACCTCTGCAAAAAAAGCTTACTAATTTGAATTTGTTCTTAGAGTTCTTTTGCCTTTAGCTTGAGAACATATAGTCCATATGTGTTCAGATGTTCCTTGGCCTGTTTTTTTTTTCCTCTTTTCTCCTTCTGTATGGTTTTATTATTTGTTTGAAATACAGTTTGTTCATTTGGTTTTTTTTGAATTCTTTTTTAGGGTTCCCCCAGTCTTGTAGACTTCCTCCCTTTCCCCTTTCTCCACTCCCTACCTCCTTTCCTCCATTCTTCCTTACACCCATGCCAACCGCTAACATATTTCCAAAAGTTAAGTCTATACAAAAAGTTCAAAAAGTGAGTTATCCCCTCCACCCCCACCCCATTCCCTTATCCCATCTGCCCAGTTTGCAGCCCTGCCCTATAGGTAGCCAGTCTCATTAGTCTTTGGGTTTTCCTCCCATGTTTTTGTTTTTTGTTTTTTTCTCAAATGAGTTATTTCTTATTTGCTCTTCTTCTTCATAAGAAGTTGCATATTCTAGATCCTCTTTTGCATTTCGCTCCCTGCCCCCCCCCCCCCTTACCAGCATGTTCCGTCAGGCCACACCAGTCCATAGAGCTCCCCTGGTGCTTTGTCACAGCTGCAGAGTACTCCATTTATCTCCTTTCTTTGTGGCTGTTATTTGGTTGCATGACAATGAACTGTACTCTGTGTATCTAGGTGCTGGTGATAGTATCCACCTTCCTGGACATCATCTCATTTCCACCTGACGTTAGAAGAGTGGCAGTGTGCTTAGAGGAGGAAACTGAGGCGTGACCACGTTACGCACGTGAGAGCTGGGTCCGGGGGTTTGAGGTCAGTTTGTGTGGTGCTGGAGCTCAGGATTTTGCAGTTTCTCAGAAGACAAGGATCGCCCAGAGGGTGCTCCTAATTCACAGCAGGGCTCACGTCCTGGTGCTGCACACAGACCCAGGAGACAACGCTGGACACTTCACTTAGGTGTTTTTCATATCATCTTTCTGAAATTTCTGTTTGTGTGTGTACATGTTTCATAATGTATGTGATAAATCAGTAGAATAGAGTTTATGTACTTAAGATTGTATGTTCAAAAAAATCTTTTTTAAATAGTAGAGATAATGTGATTTAAAAAAAAAGTTTGGAGGCCACTGAACGAATTGCTGTCCTAGCTGCCTTGGAGTGGAAAGAGCATGTCTGGGTCTCAGGTCCAGAGGTGGGGGGGCAGGGTTGGCAAGAGGCGCACATTCATTGATTCATTCACTTAGTTCGGCCCTGGGCAGTGAGGTTAATGTGGTGAGTGGGAGGGTGTTGCCCAGACCTCAGGGAGCAGATTCCATTCCAGATGGGGACTCCCAGGGCTTGAAGGGCAGTTGGGCTGCTTGGGGAAGAATGCTGTGTGTGGCTCTCCTGGGAGAGCCGCCCACATGACGTAATTGTCCTCAGTGTAGATGAGTGTCTTCAGATGAAGAAGGGCTGGCAGGCCCTCTGGGGTGTGGAGGAGGGGAGAGCCGTGGCTGCTGACTGGGCACAGTCATTAATCTGCTTTGTGGGAAACTATCACACCACCAGCCCCTAGGGTGGGCCCTTCGAGTCTTTTCAGATTACTGGAGAGGCTCGGGGCCTGGACTCAGGCATTGCATTCCTTGGCTCTTGTGCTGACCAGCTCCATGTCTTTGGGACATGTCAGGTCTGAGCCTCGCTGTGTGACTTTCTCTCTCACATCTCATTTCATTTAATCCTCCCATCAATTAATCAATCAGTGCCATATTTCTCATAGAGGACCTTGAGGCTCTGAGAGATTAAATGCTTGTGGAGGGTTGTACAGCTAGTTGGAGACTGAGGCAAGGTGGGAACGCAGGGCTGACTGCCAAGTCGGAGCTTGGCTTTTCACCACGGACTGCATGCTTTTATTACTTAGAATTCTCTTGTGCTTGAAAAAGGGGTTCAGTTTGCTTTATGTTACTTTAATGCTTTTTGGAATCCATTTCCTTTGTTTATTTTACAGCAGTATAATTTGCAATGAAATAGTTTTACATTGAGCTCACTTTTTTTTTTTTAAGATTTTTTATTTATTTATTCGACAGAGATAGAGACAGCCAGTGAGAGAGGGAACACAGTAGGGGGAGTGGGAGAGGAAGAAGCAGGCTCACAGCGGAGGAGCCTGATGTGGGGCTCGATCCCACAACGCCGGGATCACTCCCCAAGCCGAAGGCAGACACCTAACCTCTGTGCCACCCAGGCGCCCCATGAGCTCACATGTTTTAATGGCATCTTAATGATGTCTCCAAGGATATGCAGTCAGATACTTTTGTCATCCTAACTTCCCATGTAATGGCACTGCGTGATAGCATGGCCATGAACTGTGGTTGGAGGTGCCCTTCATGCTGGTCGAGGAGCCTCCGAGTTGGGGGGTTCAGTGTCTCTTGGGGTGTGGAGGCCTCCATGCACTGGGGAGAGGAGAAGAGAAAGTCAGTCTCTATGTAGCTTGGCTTCACTTTGCCAGGTCATTGGGTTGTCCCTGAGGTTGTTTCCTACCTAGTGACATCTGGCCAGGCATCATCTCTGTGGAAGAGAAAGTCCAAGCGTCTGCCTTCAAGCCCCTTGAGATGTGGCGGGCATGCACACACCCTTGAAGCTAGAACGCTGGCTCCAGAGGGCCTCGGTTTGCTAGGGTGCCCTGCTTTCAGTTGTCCCTGTGCCATGCCATATGCTGAACCATCTGTTCTGCCTTTTTGTTTTGGAAAACGTGGCACAACAGTTAGAGTCTTGCCTGGTGGAGCACAGAAGGCCCTTTTAGGGCTGGGGCTGCTCCTTAGCCATTTGGGTCTCTCCAGTGCTTGGCATGGGAACTCAGTCTCGGTTGTTAAATAAATGAGCGAATGCATGATTGTTACAACTAAGGGCTGAAGGTGATGGTGAGAAAGGGGGAGGTGAAACCCGATCCCAGGAACTTCTGTTTAGGACTAGCCTGCTTATTATTAGCCTTGCTCCTAGGAAAGCATCTAGCTGCAGAGAGCTGACCCCTACCATCGCCGCCACCATCCAACCTCGGCCCCATCTTCCCGTTTAGAGACCCGCACAGCTTGGCTATAGCAAGACCTACATCGAGGCTCCAGCCGGTACCTGTTGGGGCCGAGCCTCACTGCACTTGTGGTTTTTGTACCCAGCACTTGGTGCTGGTTTGCTGGTAAAAACCACCCAAAGCTGGGCTCTTACCCTGGCTCTGGTGCTCATTAGCTGTGTGGCCTTGGACAAGGTGGTTGCTCAACTTCCGTCAGCCTTGGTTTCCTTATCTGTAGATGGGGATCGTACCTATCAGTGACCAGAGGGTGGTTGTGGGAATTTGGGGTAACTTGGGTACTGCCCAGCACCCAGACACGGGGACATTGGTTGCTATAGTCATTGTCATTGCTATTACTGTTCCACCCCCACTGTCCTTCGCTAGCACTCACCATTCCTGTGTTCACCCACAGTCCTAGGGTGTTAGCCTGCCCTTCAGAGAGAAGAGACGAGCGCAGCCCACACAGGTGCTCAAGCCGGCCACACTGCTCAGAGTCCTGAGCTCACAACTGAGGATCAAAGCTGCCCTCCCTTCCTCCTTGCTCTCTCATCCTCCTCTCTCCTGGAGCACCACTGTTTGCTTAAGGAGAAAAAAAAAAAAAAGGAAAAGAAGATAAGAAAAAAAAGAAAAAGAAATGGTTTGAATCAGGGAGAGAAATCCCCAGGGCCCCGTCTCACACGATTGTCCCATTTCTAAACTTGAGTTAATAAGAATAAATAAAGTAGTAGGTGGATTTGCACAGAAGAATATTATTCTGATGATTACGTAAATATTTATATGTTCTGGTTTTCTCATTTTGTTACTGGTGTCTAATTTCCTAGTCTCATAATGAAGTGTAATTTGGAGAAGCTTTGCAAAGACAGGCGCGGCAGTGAAATAATTTGATTTGTTCAGTAAACTTGGTTTTAGTTCTTCCTTTTCATCAGTTCTTTTAGAACCCTTCAAGTTCTTTGTGATTTGACAACAGCTTTCAGCCCAATGAAGATATGACTCTTACATTGCCAGGAATTCGGAAGAGGCTTATGATATTGTCACTTAATAAGAAAATGCATTCATCGGCAGGATATAAAATTTATGGGCTTCAAATGGATTTGAGTTTGTAGTTTTAGCCCTCTGTCCTCCTGCCATTTTCGAGGCTATGAGTAAGGTTTTTTAATTAAGTCAAATTGAATTGAATGAGCTTTTATTGAGCGCCCACTCCCTGCCAGACATAGTCTCCTTAACCCTTGCACTGCCTGTATGGTGGTTCTGGGCGGTGAGCCAGTGGAGGCCCAGCCATGTTTACCCCATGTCCACAGTCATCCAGCCGGCAAATATGGGAGGTGGGATTTGATGTGAGGTCTGATTCTTATGCACTTTCACCCCCAGCTGATTACATACAGGGCTGTTTACAGAGATGAGACAGGTTGGGTGACTTTGTATATGTCATCTCATTGGTTCTTGTTTAATCTTCTCAAACCCTCGTTCCTCTGTGAAGTTCAAGTTCAGTGCATTTTCCCTACTTTACATCTAAAGAAACTAAGGTTCAGAATAGTGCAGTGATGTGCCACGGGTCACACAGCTGGTAGGAGACAGAACTGGGATTTGAACACAGAACCTTCTGGCTCCAAAGCTAGAGTTCCTTCTGGAAACCCCCTGGGGTTCTGCATGTCCTCCAGCACATGACTGACCACTTGCCTGTGAAAAGGCCTGGCCCTGGTGGTGGGGGTGCCTTCCTGTAAACAGAGGCAAGGGGTGGTACGGAGGAGGTGTTGGGCTTCAGTTTCCTGGGCACTTTCTAACTCCGGGGCCCCTGGTAAAGGGCCTCTCTCCCCTCTCATCCTCTCTTTCCCCGTTGGTGAATGAACAGGTGTCATGTTGTCAACCTGGGTTTTTGGTAGGATGACAGATAATATGTGTGAGGCCCCTGGCTGTGTCTGGCACCTGGTGGGTCCTGCAGCAAGGAGCCATGCCCTCCGGAGTCATTGCTTGTTCCCAGCACCAGCCTTGGCCAGGAAGCTGCTGTTGCTTCAGCCCCCAGACTCCTGGGCATCACAGAGCTGATTGCCAGTGGAGACTGATGACTCATTTGATGGCATTTTGTGTGGCATTGTGCGGTTCAGCCTGGCACAGCACGCCACACCCACAGCAGGTATTCAAGAGCCATTAGTGTTTATGAAGGTGATAAAATTGCCAAAATGGAGGGAAGCCATCAAAATAAGAGCCTTTGCCTGTCTTGTGAAAGTTAACTTGCAAACCTAATGACTGTTAGGCTGTCGAAAAAGTGTCATCTGGATTTCTCACTGGAGACAGAACTCTCTGGAAGGGCAGTCGGGCAGCCCCTGATTGCTGTGTGGGGGTGGAGGCTTTTTATATGACAGTGAGTTGCAGAAATTAACAGTGGTCTCAGAGGACTTGTGCTCAGCTTAACCCTTCCAACTGCAAAAGCTTTAAAACAAATCTGAGAAATACGTATATTCTTCATACTCTGTGTTTTATCTGAAAATAAAAGCGATTTTGAATATTTGAGGTTCGTGTAACAAAAACTCCTCCCACTCGTAAAGCATGTTGTAGTAGACGGAGCAGCACCAGTGTGCCCCAGTCCCATGTGCTATGGGGGAGGCCGAGAGGTCTGTCCTAGTCCCACTTCGAGCTGGGGAAAGCAGGGACCCTGACTTATGGTCCGTGGCCAAATCTACATATCAAGGAAAGGATTTATTGTTTAAAAACAAAGGTGGGAAACTGTCATTCTAGACCCCCTGGATAGTCATTTTCACGTCATTCTCCGATAAAGATAGAATGCTTAATTTAGGCAAATTTAACGATTTCAGAGCATTTGAAGTGGTCCTGGGGTAGAAAGCAGTGTTTTCATTTTTTTCAATTTCAACCTGACTCCATTCCTGTCTTTATGTGTTAAGTGTCAGTTATACCAGGGGAGCATTTTCCTCTTGGATGCATTTGCACCTGGCAATTTGAATGTGCAGGAATTCCTTGACTGCAAAATAGCTACTCTCAAAATGTAGACAGGCAGCCACACTCAGGATCCCCTTGGCTGCGGGCAGCGGGGTGGCGCCAGACACCTGGGTTTGCTTCCCCATTGTGGCGTGCTACTTAGTCTGTTCTCAGCTGCTGTTCTCTGGCTTCTAGAATGGGGGTAGAATGGGACCCCACACTACCCCAGGCCAGTGTGATGCAGACTGTTAGCTCCGTGGGGGTGTGCTTGGCACTGAGGGACCTCGGGGGTAGAACCGCCTACCCCAGGCAGCCTGCACCCTCAGGGTATTTGCAGTCTCATTCCTTGCTTTGTTCTCTTTTCTTGTTTAGGGAGAGTGAGAGCAGCAATTCTTAGGTCAGATTATTTGGGAGATCCATATTACTTCTGATTATTTAAGAAGGGACAGGCCAGGGGGAGGTAACCAACTCGATTAATTTGTTAGCGAGGCAGCTGGAGGGATGTGTGACAAACAGACCAGGCTGTCATTTGGCCAGAGATTGTCTGTGCTGGGATTGTTCCCCCAGGATAGCCATGATGACAAATATAATTGACATTTTTTATTAACCCTGAAATGATTAAAGATGCCGCTGCTGAATTTGTGTCAAAGTGCCCGGTCCCTGGCATTTTGCGCGAGGGTTCTGTGTGGAGCCAATAAACAGCCTTGTGTTTACTTCCTGCTCATCGCTTTAATCAAACAAGGCACACAGAGCCCTGCCTGATTTGGTCTTCAAACCAGGCCAGGGAGCCAAGGCTCTGCTTCTTGTCTGAAGTTTTCAGAACATTCTGGTACCAGCATCATGGTGGACACTTAGGAGACACTCTGTTCATTTACCCACTTAGGCATCAAGCATTAGCTGAACTCCTATGTGCTGGGCCCCGATGTGCAGAGATGTGGATTGAGAGTCCTCCCAAGGGTGCCGTCACTGCGGAGAGGGGGATGGATAGATGTCCATGGGAATAACTGTGTGACCTGAGTCATTGGCGACAGGAATAGGGCTGTCTTCAGTGCTATGGGGAGGTGGCACAGGGGGTGATTTGGATCTCGGAGGGGCTCTCTCTCACCTCAGGGGCTTTCCAGGCAGAGGCTGGAGTGCTGGCATGGAGGGGCATGGGGGTCGGAGGGTGAAAGGCATATAGGGTCACTGGCTAGAATGTCCTGGGGAAGCTCAGCTTGTCCCTGCAGGTAGGCGGGGGGCTTAATGGAGAACAGTTTGCTGCTTCCTAGACTGCCTCTGAAGTTACTGAAGCTCCCTGTGCTCAGTTTTCCCATCTGTGAAACGGGGGCAGTCATGACCTCACGTCTGTCAGGTCCATTTAGGATGAAATAATAGTGGGAGTGAAGCTCTGGACCAACCTGTGCTTGGTAGGGGAGCCTAGTCAATGCAGGCCTGCAGGAATGCTGTCGGAGGAGGAGGAGTGGGGAGCTTTGTGGAGATGTACAGTTGCTTCAGCAGTGGTTATGTATTGAGCGCTTACTGCATGCCGTGTGCTGGGCTTCATTAAGTATTTTGATTCTCATTTTATAGCTGAGAGACCTCTTGTTAAGAGTTGAGCAGCTGCCGAAAGCCACACAGGGCTGGAGAGAGACTCTGATACAGGGCTGCTGCTTGCCCTCGAGTGCTTCCTTTTGGAAGACAGACAGCCATGTAGGCCGTGCAAGGATTGGGGGCATGGGAGCTCCTGTAAGGGGAGTGGGTGTGTGTAGGAGAGGGGGTTTAGATGTGGCCTGCCCCCGAATGGAGCGAGGAGTTTGACCTTTCCTGACTACCTGTTTTGTGGCCAGCCCTCTGCTGGGGGTACACACACTTACTCGGTCACTAAGCCAGGATTTAGTAAGTGCCCACGGCAGGCTAGGCATGTGGCCCAAGCCCGCATACCCTGGTGGGTACCCAGAGGAGAAAGAAGGAAAGAAAAGAAAAAAAAAAAGATCCTGTGTCTAGCAGTGTGGATAAGTGACATTTCAATGTTGAAATAGTGGTACGTGTTATTAAAATTTTATGTTAGACCCCCCCCCAAAAAAAACTCCAACTAAACCCCTCTCCTTTTCCCCACATGGTACAGACTTAGGAGATTTATCACTTGTGACTTGGACCTGTTGCTTGGAAGCCTTTCCCATCAGTTTAATTTCTTCTCCCTTTTAATCCTGTGGCTGGCAGGATGTTGCAGGGGCAGTAATTTAATAAAAGTATGCCGTTTGTAAAGCAGCTGCTATTCTGTGTACTAAGCACATTTGCCAACCTTTTCAGGGAAACCTCCAAGCTGTTCTTGGAACTTGGTGATATTGCAGGGGAAAAAAGTTATATTTAATAACATTTCATCCTTTGGGTTCTGCAGCTAATAGAAGCATAAATGGAAGCCATGTCTGAAAGCCATTTCTTTCTGTGATTCAGAGAATCAGGACGCAGCAATTACAGTGTGTATGAGATTTATGAAAACATTAATGCCTAACGAGAAGAAAACATCTCAGTAAGTTATTTAATTTGAAGTTGCAGGCCTGGTTGCTGGTTCCTAATTCAGACCTCGTGTTCTGCTCGTCAGCCCCCAGGCGCTGGCTCACCAGACACTCACTCACTGCCCCTGTTTTGCCCAGAGGTGGGGGCCCGGGTCTGCTGGGGGCCCCGGGGGAGGGGTCTGTGTCAGGGCACTGAGGAGCTGGCTTTGAATCCCATCCGTCCAAGCCCAAGCCTGTCTCTCCCCACCCCTGCACAGGACATCCTCGTTATGTTCGTAACGTGTGGCAGCTGCAGGATCTATCTGCTGGGTAAGAGACACACATTTAAAAAAATTTACGTGCCACATGCTTTTACTTTATTTGTCTTTCCCCTGAACTGACATAAAAAGGAGAGTCACACACAAGCAGATGTCAAAATGACTGCTGCGCTTTGCCTCATCAACTGGAAAAGCCACCGATTGAATTACTCCCGACACCATTTCTGTTTCTGGCAGATGCGGAGCGGGAGTGCGGGGTGGGGCCCGTATATTTTCCTGTTTTCCATGATAGCTGAAGCCTTAATTCAAAAACAAATTAAGTCCTTCAGCTGTCACTTGGTTGTTCCCTCTGATCTTTGGGGATAAATATCATGGCTCCTGCCTCATATCTTCTCTCCCCTTTTCCCCAAAGCTTTTCTCCCCTTACTTTTTTCTCTCTGCCCAGAACTCAGCATTTCTTTGACAAAAGCATGCATTATTTAGAGTCTGTCGCCTCTTGAAGTTCTTTAATTACAGAATTAAAGCAAAGTAATGACAGTTTAATTTGTTCTTTCATTAATTGGGAGTGCTCGGGGCTGATGTGAGATGAGTGCATTTGGAAAGCACGAAGAATATTTGTTGAGTGATTGGAGCATGAGTAATAATAATCACTGTCGTTAGTGCCTGGTGTTGTGCATATTCTCACTTAGCCTCCCAGCAGCCTTGGGTGGGGGATACCACCTTTTCTGTCCTATAGATTAGGGTCTTAAAGCTCAGAGAGGGGATGGAGCCAGGCCCTGAGAAGCACGCAGTTGTGCCCTGCTGGGAGCTGAAGCTGGAGGACACGTAGGAGGGGCTGGGGCTTCACCGAAGCCAGGTCATTTTTCTGCTTTGAAAGTAGTGGTTTATCCTTCTGAGAGATGTGGAGACACAGAGAGGTGTGCTTTCAAGCACATCCTGTTCCCTTTAGTTGTGGGTCAGGAAAGCTGCCACAGTGAACAGCAGGACTGATGTCTGTCTAAAGCCTGAGGTATAAGGGAGACCCCCTCAGTTCTGGTCTTCTGGGCTCCTGGGCTTCACTCTCTCCAGGGCCTGGGCCGGCTCTGTCCTGTGTTGGGACAGGTCTTATCACTCACTGAGACCAAGGCCAGGGCAGATGCTGCAGGCCGAGACAGCAGTTGTCAGGACAGTTGCCTTTCCATGGATGCGCATGGCCTAGGTATCCTCCTCCTCACACTGGCTGCAGTCCCCATCGTACCTCCCATGTTGGCCTCAGATGTCCCCCTCAGGTCTGCACTGGGTTGGGGCTTTGGGACTGGACTGAGGGTGGACAGTTGATCCATTCACATGTGCTCCTGACTCATCTGGTTGGCCAGTGTCCTAAAGGAAGGCACCCAAACAGCTCCTCTTCAATCTTACTTTTCAGGGTCTTGAGCCCTGTGTGCACCATTGCTGGGTCATTTTGGTAGGAGGTGGTAAAGGGTAGGAAAGAGAACGAATGGTTCATGGTGCCTTCACTTGTGCTTTCTACTTTGTGCAGCTTCCCCATGACTCTGGGAAGTGGTCGTATTGGCCCCATTTTCTAGCCGTATAAATGGCAGCTCAGAGACATGGTCCTCCGCTCAGGCCATGTTGCTTGAAGGGGTGCAGTGGGGTTAGGATTCGGGGTGTCTGATGTGCCCTGTGGAACCCAGGCCCTGATGTCCTTGTTGTTGTCACCCTGTGTGTGTCGTCCTCCCCCTCACCCCCACCCCCTTGCTTCCTTAGTGTTCCTGTGCCCTGGAGTCTTAGAGTTCTACACTGTGAGTTGTCACATGGAACTCTGGAATTTATTATTAATGCATTTCTCTGCAGCAAAGTCTAGATGAATTTAGGATTAGAGGGTTCAGTTACACTTTATTATTGTTTGCCATTAAAAATCATGCAAATAAGCCAGGGAATAAAGCAGCTTGTATTGTTTTGGACATCGGATTTACATGTTTACTGGAAGAAAAATGACACTGAACTCCTTCCAGGTGGTAATAAGATTTTTGCCTCAGAGCCTTGGCTTTGTTGGTCTTTATTTATAATTTATGCCACGACAACTTCCAAAAGAGATTTTCAACTAGTTTATCATAAAAACTTACACATAGCAAGAGGGATTTTTAAGCTTACTTTGTGAAGATGAGAAAGCTTAGAAGCCATAGAGCACAGAGGGTGGAAGTGGTGGAGGAGAGACAAGCCCAGCCGTTGGACGTAGGGTCTGGGAGGTCAGCCAGAGGCCGCCTCGTTGCCAGAGCTGAAAGGGAGACTTGGTGGGTCACAGGCTTCTCATTTATGGATTAACAAGAAGCTTCTGCACACCTTTGTTCTGAAGCCCCTTGGTTGCTTCACTGAGCTTTTGACTTCCCTGTAGGAAGAAGAGCTGGGATAGAAAGACTGCTCCATCCTGACCTGAGTATCAAGCGTCAAGTGTAGGCAGCCCCCCAGGAGGCTGTTCCCACCGCTGTGGGGTTTAGAACCCTGTACTTGGACTCAGTACTGCCTGCCAGGTGATACCGACCTTAAGGGGAAAGACTTTAGGTTAGCAAAGAAGGCTCAATGGCCTCCCACCCCCACCCTTGCTGACATTGGTCCCCCCCAGTCCCCTGCCCATTTATTTCAGCCCTGTGGCACATCCTTTTCCTGAGGCCGTGAGGTCCAGAGGAGAAGCAGGCCTGGCTTTGTACACAGCTGCTCCTGGGGGCCTGAGGGGTATTCATGAGTGACACAGAGCCACAACAGGTACATTGCTGGTGATCAGCCATCAGTAAAAATGTATTAATTGCAACATGGGGCACATAGCGCAGTACTGATAATAACTAATTTAAAAACAACAGCTTAAAAGTTAAGTAGCAATTATGCTGTTTTTCTGTTAAAAAAAAAAAATTGGAAGCCATGTGTCATATCCAAAAGCTAGTGAACAAGAGTGCGGAAGAGACAGACATATTAACTAATAGACAATCAGGCTTTCGGTAGTCAGTCCCGATATTGCTGATCACGAACCTGGCTCTTGGAGGAACTGCTGTCCCTGACATCGAGGTTCTTGTTGCTGTCAGCACAGCTACAGATAAAGAGATTTCTGACTGCCATGCTCACAGCCAGGCAGCTTTGGTAAATTACAGGCTTTGTGACCACAAAAGTCATTGACTTAAGTGCTACAGACTTATCACTGTTATCCCATTATGTAACTCTTTTTAATCCTTTGGAATTCATTTGTTAAACCTTTATAGGTAAAATAATTTCATCCTCATTGAAGTAATGTAAGACTAATTCAAGACTATTAGAAATTTTGGGGGCTCCCTTTATAATACCACTTAATGCATTCAAGGTATAGTTTGTTAGGGAGTGATAAATATTCAACCTCAAAGATCCCCAGGCCTGGGCCTGAGCTTAGGTACTAAGGAATTTTTTTTTTTCAAGATTTTATTTATTTATTTGACAGAGACAGCCAGCGAGAGAGGGAACACAAGCAGGGGGAGTGGGAGAGGAAGAAGCAGTCTCCCAGCGGAAGAGCCTGATGTGGGGCTCGATCCCAGAACGCTGGGATCATGCCCTGAGCGGAAGGCAGATGCTTAATGACTACGCCACCCAGGCGCCCCATTGGGTACTGAGGAATTTTGAGTGAACTGCTCAGTTCATTCTTAGCTGGTCCCTTTTAGAAGTAATTAGACTTGGGGATTATTTCTGAGCATTGGACTTGAGACCCATAAAGCTACTATGATTTTATTTTTAGACACCAACCTAGAGATACAGAGAGAACTTCTGGGGAGTTAACAGCGGTGCTGTACTGCATGTGGCCACTTCTGCTGAGGCGTGGGTGTATGAGCCTCTAGGTGGAGACAGGAGTTGTTCTTTGTCGAGTTTTAGCCCCCCCCCTCCCCTTTACTGTTGCTGAATTTAGCAGATCAGGGTGGGCCAAGAGAACATTATACTTATCTTTCAGGAGGGGTTTGGGGTCCTCTGGGCCCGGGGGCTCAGCCTGCACCCACCTCAGACTTGAGTGCTCTGAGTGTGTTGATGCCTGATGCGGTGACAGGGGTGCTGTTAGGCAGGTGGGGAGGCAGCGGAAGCCAGGCCCGCAGAATGACATTTTTGTGGCCTAATGATTTTCGAAAACCATTTGCGAGATTGAGATAATGTATTTCCCAGACTCAAGCAATTTGCTTCTTCCCACCGTGCTGAATCAGGCTGTTACATCCTCTTGCTGTGTGCATGTAGCTGTTGGCACCAGGGGAAAATGGTCAAGTTCAAGGCCCCAGCTGTATCTGTGCTCGGCTTTTCTGGAATTGATGAGTAACTGTATTTCTGAAAATGAAGTTTTTAAGAACATTGGAGAATGTTAAGTGAAGAAAGCAGGATGCTGGATTTGTGTATTCGGAAGGATCTCAGGAAAAACAAAGTATGCATAGAAAAATACTGCAGCGACACTGCCGGCAGGTTCACAGTGGTGACTTTGAGCGCAAGGATTAGACTCATTGTTACCCTCTGTTCCTTTTGGTGCCTTACTCACTGCCCTTGGCCCAAGGTGGTGACCCTGGCACAGGGAGAAGCAAGCACATGGACTCTGGCCAGGAGTCTTGGGCCTGTGACTTGCTCATTGTGGAACCTTGGGTGGCTTCCTTTGTACCTGGAACCTCGGACTCCTCCTCTGTAAAACGGCCTAGGTATACCCACCAGAAAGGGGTGTGAACATCTGTTGGTATGAAGCACCTGACAGTGTGGGGCATGTGGGGGTCTAAAGAAATGATAGCTCTTATGGTAGTGATGGGGGTTATAAAAATATTATAAAATGCATAGATTCCTTTCAAAATCCGAAGGACAGTATAAATAAGAAATGGGGAAAAGGAGTAATGACTAAAAATAGAAAACCAAGTGGTCCCGCTAGCTGCACGACCCCCCTGACCACCCTCTCCCAGCCACAATGACCATTCTTGACTTGTTTTCAGGAGAGAGGAGGTCAGATGGCAACCAGACCCTTACCACATGGTGCATCCAGCTCTGCCAGAGGGAAAGCATGGAGCACTGTGGGAACATCCCCTGGGACCTTACCTGAGCCTGGGGGATCAGGAGGGCTTCCTGGAAGAAAGAAATAATAGCTGAGACTGGAAGGAAGAGTAGGGGCCAACCTGGTGGGGAGGGAAGAAACTGCTTCAAGTAGAGGGAGGGGCATGTGTAAAAACAGAGGTTGCCAAGAGTAGGGCACATTTGGAAAATGTGGCTGGAACGTGACATGTGAAGGAGGAAGAGGTGACAGGTGGGGCTGGGAGGGTGAGTGGGGCCTTCTGTGTCAGCTGAAGGCTTTCCTGTTAGGCTGGTCCCATTTACAACCCCGCTCTGAGCGCCTGGGTGTGCCCAGCAGAAGCCTGTAGCCAGATGAGCCCTTATGAACAGAAGACTCCTAGAGTACCTCCTTATTGGGTTTCTGGATGGAGTTTTGGGAGTGAAGGTTTGCCATTCATTTTTATGCATATTGAGGAGTCTTCATGAAAATCACCACCCCTATCCCAACCCCATCATGGAGGGCTGGTGACAACCATGGCTTTGGCCAGCAGTGTGGGCCTTGTTGGAGCTCCATCTGGTGCTGAGTGGAGACAGCCTGGCGCTGGCCTGTGGCGGTTGCCATGGCAGCAGGACCTGAGTTACCTCACTTTCTCTGAGTGGTCACTTCTGTTGTAGGGCCCTGCCCTGGCTGGCTGTTTGGTGCGGGTGGGAGAAACTGTCTCAACTGGGTCTCTGGAAGAGCTGTCAGGAGGCTACCCCTGGGACAAGGCTGTGTATGACAGCCAGGAAACCAGGGCCCCCCCCCACAGCTACTCCCTGCCCCGCCCGCTGCCTGGGTCTGTGGAAGGAATTAAGTTGGAGGCCATTAGAACTAAGTAAGACTGTGCTCTAAGGAGCCCCCACTAAGTAACTGCCAGGAGGGGCCCCCGTCTGTACATACGGAAGAAGCAGACACAGTGACTTTGAGCCATATCCTCGTCCTGGCTCAGGTGGGGTGTATCCCCACTCCCCGCCACTGCCATCGCTTGTAAAGGTGGCACTGTGATGAGGAGGAGAAGTCCCAGGTTCTTTTCTCCCTGCCGCGATCACAGTGTGATCGGAAGCATGTACTCCCCCATGGTGTCCCCACAGCCCCAGCACCCCACCTCTCAGCTCTCCTTCCACTTCACTATCCACTCTGATCCACTCCCAAGTCCTGGCGACCCTTCTCCAGAATGGATGTCCAGTGTGTCCTCTGTTCTCTGGCTTGCTCGTTGCCCCCTGGGACCCGGCCTGTTCTTCCCTCTGGACACCCTCTTCACTGGTCCCCCCATATTATTCTGGCCTCTTATATAGCAGCATGAGTTTTCTAAAAAGGAAAATCTGATTATTGCTTTGCTCTGGTACGTCGAACCCTTCAGCCACCTGCTGTTGTATACAGAGGGAGATGGGCTTGCCCATTCCCCTCCCTGGAGGCTTCTTCCCACTAGCCTGACTCCTTCAGAAGCCTGCCCACCTCCCCAGTTGAAGTTACATTTCACCTGCTGTTACTACCTCCGAGAGCCCCGTTCTTTCCTTCCACGGCATTTCTCTCCAGGGGTATCTATTTATGCATTTGCTCAACGTCTGTCTTTTTCACTAGGCTCTCGTGAGCAGCTCTTTTCCCCCTGGGGTTCTAGCCTTGAGCAATGTTCCTGGCATATACTGGGCCCCGAATAAGTCTCTGTTGAATAAACCCAGTGAATGAATGAGAGTGGTCCACCCTTTCTTTTTCTTTTTTTAAAAGATTTATTTATTTGGGGGGGGAGGGGCAGAGGAGAGGGAGGGAGAATCTTAAGCAGACTCCCCACTGAGCACAGAGTCCGAGGCGGGGCTCAATCTTGTGACCCTTAGGTCAGACCTGAGCTAACACCAAGAGTCAGATGCTCAAGGGACTGAGCCGCCTAGGTGCTCCTGGTCCACCCTTTCTAAGTCTTCCTTACAGGATTTACCCACCTGTAAAATGGAGTTAACTTCTCTGCTGACTTGCGAGTCCATGCGAGGATCACATGCTAGCGTCATTTGAGAAGTGCTGTGGGATGTGGTGCACAAAAGTTAAAGTACGATGTTATTACTGCTTCTAACCAGGTCAGGCCCTCCTCTTTTCCCCTCCCACTTTTGAAGGAGAGAGTACTACTTAGCATAAAAGAGTAGGGAGCAGGGAGTTATCTCTTAGTTCAGGACAGTAGAGAGGTGTGGCTAAAGGATGATGTGACAGGCAGCCTGGAAAGTTCCGTCGGTGCTTTTCCCAGTCCCCAGCAGGCAAGGCTGGTGTGCAGGAGCAGCTGGCAGTGCTAAGTGAGCCCCTGCAGTGCTGCCAGCTGTGGCCATGCTGAGAAATTATGGGAAGTGGCAGAGCTGGGAAGACTAGAGGTGGCAAGTGTTCAACCTGTCTTCTGAGAGAGAAGAAGGATGCTGTAAGAAGCCGTCCGTAACATTAGTGTTGACTCATGGCAAAATTGTAGAAGGATTAGAAAGATTTGTGTGAAAACTTTGGATTGCAAGCAACAGAATACTCAGTTCCTAGTAGCTGAAGCAAAAAAGTGAATCTGTTGGCTCAGAGGCGACAAGGTCAAGGCATGTGCAGCTTCAGGGGTGGTTGCACTCGGGGGCCCAGGTGTTCTTGTGTCTTGGTCTCACCTTCTCTGTCTCTTGGCATGCCCTGGTCCCAGGGACATGTCATGCCTCTGGTGTTCCCTTTTTGGCTTCAGGGTGACTGCTTTGCTACCCCAGTGGAGAGGAAATGCCTCTTCCCTTTTACTGCCTGCCGAAGCCCTGCTTGTACCTCACTGCCCAGTTGGCCAGTCCTGGGTTACATGTCCTTTGTAGAAGTTAGAGTCAGTGCCTCATGTACCCCGGTGACTGAGTGGGGTTTGAATGGTTCTCCATGGAAGAGTGGATGTTTGTACCAGAAAAAGGGCAAATAGACGTTGGGCAGGCAGTAGAATCCAGGGCCTTGCAGGATTGAAGACTGATGTGCTTGTCAAGAGCCAGCATTCGTTCACCAAAATCATTCACCCTTCTATGAGTTCTTAGACTCATAGGATCTATGTGTATTGAGGCCAGAGACCAAGTCAATCTTGATTTGGAAAGGCATGTGACACTTAAAGAACCCAGGCCTTTAGAACCTTAGAGATTTCATCTCACCCTTACTTTATAGAGGAGCGGGAGCCAGCCCAAAGTCCTCATGGTGCCAGTGCCAGAGTCCAGGCTATTCTTGTGAAAGTGGGGGGGAGGTGTTTACCAGGTGAATGACCATGGCTTGTTGAAAAATAGTACCCAACTGAAAGAATTCATGATTTATGGTCAGAGTAGGGAAGGTCTCTCCCTGAGGCAGAGGGTCTGATATGTGCAAGGAGCAGCCAGGAGGCTACTGTGGCTTGAGTGGAAATGGCATGGGATTTATTCCAAGAGTGATGGGGAACCGTGGTGCGGGGAGGTCAGCAGAGGAGGGGTGTGACCTGACTTCTGACTCAGGGCCACTCGGGCTGCTGTGTGGCAGCAGATTGTGGGGCTGAGTGGAGGCTGAGACCCCAGTTTTGAGGCTCTTGTAGGGGTGCAGGGGAGAGGCGTTGGTGTCTCAGATGAGGGTGGTAGCAGTAGAGCTGTTGAGAAGTGGATACATTGGGGATATATTTGGATGATGGAGCTGACGGGTTGGGGGAAAGCCCCTGAGGAGGACTGTAGTACTTTGGAACAGCACATTAGGAGGTAGTGATTCAGTGGGGGAGTTAACGTGAAACAGCTAAGGGGCTATCAATGGGCAGAGGGGTCAGTCTGGCTTGGTGCCGTGTTCTCCACAGAGCAGGACTGGGAGCAGTTGGCAGACCATGGGGTACATTGCAGGTGGAAGGTGGAAGAGTGTTGGTGTTAAGCCAGAAGGCTCTCGAGCTGGACTGCCGGGGCCTGAATCCCTGCTCTGCCTCTCACCGTGTGACCCTGGGGGAGATGACCTCTCTGTGCTTCAGTTCCTTCATCTGTCAGATGGCATTTATAATAATAGCTACCTCATAGGTTATGGTAAGGATTGGGTTAATTCTTGCAAAGTGCTTAAAAGCATGCCTAATGTGTAGTAACTGCTGAATTCATGATGACAGTTACCTGGAGGTGGGAGGTGAGGTGGTATTTTGTCTCAGAATACTGTCTGGGATTGTGATGCTTTCAAAAGGAGCTCTGGCTCCTCTTGGAGTCCTGCACTCATCACCATTGGACATGCTGCACCACCTGCTGGGGACCCTGCAGGCTGCTGAGGGGTCACCCCACTCTACGAGGAGGGTAGACCTGATGACCTCCAGCTCCCCATGCGTTCTTCAGCAACCTCTGTGATGTGTCTTGCTGTTAATCCTTTCTACTCTAAGAAAACTCTTCTTTGCCCTTTTGCAGCTTCTGCTGACATTTAAAACTCCTTCCCTTTGTACTGACCTTATTGAATAGAGAATTATTTCTTGGAATTCTCTGTATAATGAATGCTCATGTACTTACAGATTCTGATTGAGTTTCTCCTCATTCTTTCCTTTAAGGGACTTTGCATCATTTGGTATAGAAAACATTTTAGGAAGCACTTAGGAAGATAGTGTAAAATGAAGAGACTCTTTTGGTTCTCACTATTTCTGCAAATGTGAGCCCCTTGTAACACATCTGTCAGCCGAGGTACCCTGCCCTTAGGGAATCAAGTGAAACTGGTTCAAACTTCTATGCCATGTATCCTAGGAACCCTGCAAGGTTTCCCAGGCTCTCTACAAGCTTTCCTGAAGCTGGCAGGGCTTGGGGAATAGTGTGGGTAGGATCATTTCCTCAAACCATTCCTGGCTTCTGATTCCTGCCTGCAGTAAATGACATCAGTTTATAGACCACTTCTGGCCTTTTTGTCACCTCTGTGACACAGCAGCTCACACACACAGACACTCCAATCTCCTCACTCTTCTAAATATTCCTACCAGAAGCAGGGTGCAGGGAGATTGTTACTGAAGTATTGGGGTAATGGGGTGTGTGTGTGTGTGGCAGGCACAGGGGTGGAAATGAAGAGGTGGGATGATGTGTTACTCTCCAGTATGGCAAAACAGATGCTTAAAACTGGGTATTAGATGTGGCTTCCAGTAATGAAGGAGCAGTTCCTATCAGAATAACTGTGCAGCTGCCAACCATAAACTCTGAACAACAACAACAAGAAGGAGCTACCTGAAGGTATTGGAGAGCAACAAAAAGCAGGCAGACACTGGAAGGGAGCTCTTAGAAGAAGGAAATGGCACTGGGTGGGTCTCCTGCTTTTGGGTTTTCCTGCTTGAGGGTGGGTTCCAGTTTGTGCCAGGCAGAGCACCTAAGAGTTGGAAAGAAAACCTGCAGTGTTACTGGCTTGAAGAAGCAGAGGACAGACTTTGGGGCAACCACAGCAGCTAGAAAGTAAGGAGGGAAATCTCAGAAAGGAAAGAGTCAGAAAAGAGGAGGCATAAATTCTGTGTAGAGGCTCTGCCCAGATCTCTGGATGACTTCTGAACCCATGGAGCAGACTCCCAAGCAGCTCAGCTAACACTAGGAGAACTGAATAGAAATTTCTGCTGCTGCATACAATAGAGGAGACAGTTTAAAATGTGGGTAGAGCCACGTAAGCTGACTGTTTAAAAAAAAAAAAAGTTCAGAGAAACATAACAATCCAGAGTTTATACAATATAAATTTGGTAATTATCTAGTATTCCACCCCAAATTACTCACTATAGGAAGAAACAGGAAGAGGGAACCCATAGTCAAGAAAAAGGCAATTAGTGAAGCTTGTCTGAAAGATATACAGATGTTGAAATTAAAGTATTTTAATACAGTTATTATTAAAGTGCTGAAGGACACAAAGGAAAATATATTCACAATGAATACAAAGATAGGAAATCTCTGTAGAGAAATAGCAACTATAAAGAAAAACAAATAGAAATCCTAGAACTGGAAAATACAGTATCTGAAATAAAGAATCCATCATTTGGACCCCATTGCAGAATGGAGATATCAGAAGAAAGAGCCAGTGAACTCAGAGATAGAATAATAGATATTATTCAACCTGAAATCAGAGAAAAAGAATAGGGAAAAAAAAGAACAGATACTCAGGGACCTCTGGACAATATCCAAAGATGTTCGTGTAATATAGTAATCCTGTATGTATAATTGAGTTCTGGAAGGAGATGAGAATGAGGAAAAAAAAACTATTTGAAGAAATAATACCAGAAAACTTCCAAATTTGATGAAATATGTATATTTACAGATTCAAAAGAAAAAAAAAACTTTGCAAACCCCAAGCAGAACAAATATAAAGAAAATCACACCATGGCATATCATAGTCAATTGAACATGTGGAAACCAAAGATAAAGAAAAATTTTTTAAAGTAGCCAGAGAAAAATGAATTTCATGTGGAGAAGAATAATGATATGAAAATCACTGACTTCTCATCAGAATCCATGGAGTCTGAAAGCAGTGGAATGGCGTCTTTAAAGTGCTGGTAAACAAACAAACAAACAGGGGCGCCTGGGTGGCACAGTCGTTAAGCGTCTGCCTTCGGCTCAGGGCGTGATCCCGGCGTTATGGGATCGAGCCCCACATCAGGCTCCTCTGCTATGAGCCTGCTTCTTCCTCTCCCCCTCCCCCTGCTTGTGTTCCCTCTCTCGCTGGCTGTCTCTGTCAAATAAATAAATAAAATCTTTAAAAAACAAACAAACAAACAAACAAACAAACAAACAAACATGTCAATTTGTGATTCTGTATCCTCTAAGAACAGAGGCGACTTAAAGACATTTTCAGATAAATGACAGCTAAGTGAGAATTCATTGACAGCAGACAGGCACTACGGAAACATTAAAGGAAGTTCTTTAGGATAAAGAAATATGATACCAGATAGGAACTCAGATCTTTAGGAAGGAGTGAAGAGTCTGGAAATGGTAAATATGTGGGAAAATATAGAAGACTATTTTTTCCTCTTAAATTAAAAAAAATGCATATGACTATTTAAAGCAAAAATTATCATATTCCTTGTGGGGTTTGTAACATGTGGATGTGGTACATGTGGCAACTATATAAAGAATGGGATAAAATACATGGTTTCAAGCTTCTTAATGTTTTATGTAAATTGGTACAATATTAACTGTAAAAAGTCTTTGAAATATTCAGAATGCATATTATAAGCCCTAGAGCAACCACTAAAAAAATAACATCGAAGAATAGGTAACAAGCCAATAAGTAAAATGGAATTGTAAAAATAGTTATTTGAAAATAAGGCAGTAAAGGAAGAAGAGAGGAATAAAACAGAAGTAAAAACAGAAAACAAGAAAATGATAGATGTAAATCTGATCATACCAATAATCATATGAAATGTAAATGGATTAAACACTACAATTGAAAGATTGTCAGAATGGATACAAAAGTAAAACTAAATTATATGCTGTCAAAAAGGGGTACACTTTAAGTAAAAAAGAAAGAAATAGGCTAAACTTAAGTAGATGGAATAAAGAGATACCATCCAAATAGTAGGCATAAGAAAACTGGAAGTATTGTTAATACTAACAAATAAAAGAGACTTCAAGACAAAGGACATTACCAGAGATAAGAAATAAGACATTTCATGGGGCGCCTGGGTGGCACAGCGGTTAAGCGTCTGCCTTTGGCTCAGGGCGTGATCCCGGCGCTATGGGATCGAGCCCCACATCAGGCTCTTCCGCTATGAGCCTGCTTCTTCCTCTCCCACTCTCCCTGCTTGTGTTCTCTCTCTCGCTGGCTGTCTCTATCTCTGTCGAATGAATAAGTAAATAAAATCTTAAAAAAAAAAGAAATAAGACATTTCATAGTATTCAAGAATTTATCAGGAAGATATAACAATCATGTATGCACTGAATAACAGAGCTTCAAAATACATGAAAATTTTTTCATAGAATTAAAGGGAGAATAAAAAGATTCATAACTTACACATGGAGATTTCAACACTCTTCTCTAAGTAATTGGTTGAACAACTACACAGATCAATAAAGATGGAAGATCAACTACCTTCACTTAATTGACATTTATAGAACACTATACATAACAGGTGCAGAATACATTTGCTTTTCAAATTCAAATTGTACTTTACTAAGATAGGTCATAAACAAATCTCAATACATTTAAAAAGATTGAAACAACAGAGAGCCTAGTCTCTGTTTACAGTGGAATTAAATTAATAATAAATATCAAGATACTGAGCAATAAGAAAAACCATAAACATTTGGCAGTTAAACCACACACTTCTAAATATCTTATGGGGACTTGCACTTTCAGCTAAGATGGAGTAATAGGGACCAGATTTATGCTCCAACCTTAAACGATTTAAAAAATCAGACAAAATGTCAGAAGCAGTGGTTTTTCAGACATCGAACACTAGGCAGTGTAGACAGTGATGCCTGAGAGAGGGGGAAGCAAAATGAAATGGGCCCTGTGACTGCTCCAGCTGGTGAGTTTCCCAGACTGCAGCATAGGGAGGAGAAACCCAGATGGGTCCCAGTGGTCATTCTGACCCGAGGAGACAAAGCTGGGAGTCCAGGAAGTCATGGCCACTAGGGTTCTCAGGACAGAGAAGCAGAGATTAGAGAGCTGCAGCAAGAGAAGGCTCCAGAGATCTGTAGGAGGCTCCTTCAGAGTCTTCAGTAGAGTACTTGGTCAGCATGTGTATGAGAAAGTTCCTGGAAGTGGGAGAAGAACCACTCAAAAAGAACAGGGTGAGCAATCCCCAGAGCTTCACAAGACCAAGAATAGTTCATAGTGCCACAAGCTAGAGCGGGAAGTCCACACAATTCATTAGAGTATTCTTTTGGTAGCAGGGTAAAATAGCTCTGGACTGAATGGTGCTCTAGTCCCTCCTATCAGAGCTTCGAAACTATCTTGGCAAGGAGTGAACTGTTTCCAAGTAATTTAACTGTGTCCCAGAACAAACCTCAAAAGTATTTATAGGAATACATAAATATAAAACATTCACTAAAGTAAAATACACTGTGTCTGGCATCAAAACAGGGATTGCAAGGAATGCAAAGAAGTAGAAAAATCCAAACTATAATTAGAAGAAAAGTCAATCAATAGAAGCAGACCCAGAAATGGCACAGATGGTGCAATTAGTCAATAAGAATATTAAGCCAACTATTATAAATATGCTCCATTTATGCAAAAAGGTAGAGAAAAGCATAAACATGTTAAGGAGAGACAAGGAAGATAGTACAAAGATCCAAATTGAACTCTAGAACTGAAAAAAAATCTCGGATGAA
This sequence comes from Ailuropoda melanoleuca, assembly GCF_002007445.2. Classification (NCBI taxonomy): domain Eukaryota; kingdom Metazoa; phylum Chordata; class Mammalia; order Carnivora; family Ursidae; genus Ailuropoda; species Ailuropoda melanoleuca. The sequence goes on from NC_048231.1 coordinate 37,674,433, forward strand.
AATTGCACTAGATAGGATTAACAGCAAATCAGAAACAATAAAACGTTAGCAAATTTGAGAACATAGTCATAGATAACATTTTAGAAGGTAATACAGAGAGTAAAAAGCTTGGGAAAAAAATGAAGAGCTGTGGGACAACTTCAAGCTCATCTGCTATACATGAAATTGAAGTCCTCAAAGGAAGAGCAGAAAAAAATATTCAAAGAAATAACACTGAAAGTTTTCCAAATTTGATGAAAATTAGAAACCAAGAACAGAACCAAGAACCTCAGTGACATGCACAAGAAACATGAAGAAAAAAGTTCACCAAGGTACATCTTAATGGAATTTCTTATAACCAATGATAAAGAAAAACATTTTGAAAACAGCCAGACGGGTAGAAAAAGGCAAATTACATACTGAGGTATGAAGCTAAGGATGACAGCAGACTTCTTATTCGAAATAATGCCAGAAGCCGGTGGAACAATGTACTTTAAAGTACTGAAAGAAAAAAGAACAAACCAAACCATTGTCAGCCTAAAATGTAATACCCAGCAAAATATGTGTTTAAAAGAAAGGCAGAATGCTTTTTTTAGATATTTATAAGCTGAAATAATTCATCACCAGCAGACTTGCACTATTGGAAATGTTAAATAAATTTCTCAAAGCAAAAGGAAAATGCTGCCAGATAGAAATCTACATTTACACAGGAGAATGAGCACCAGAAGTGGTAAATGTGTGGGTAAATGTAAATAATTTTTGTTCTTACTTAAAAATCACTTTAAATGATGATTGATTGTTTAAAGTAAAAACAATAACCATGTTTTATGGGGTTTGTGTAAAATGTATGATAATGCATACAAGCTGATATGTGGGAAATGGTATTTATTATTATTATGGTTCTTATAAAACAAGTGCTAATATTACTTGAAGGTTATCTGTGATAGGTTACAGATGTATGCTATAAACCTTAAAGCAACTAGTAATAAAACAAAACAAAGATTTATGGTTAGTAATCTAACCGTGGGAGATAAAATGAAACAAAAAATACTCAATTCAAAAGAAAGCAAAAAAGGGAAAGAGAGAACAAAGGATAGATGAGATGAATGGAAAACAAATAGCATGGGGTGTCTGGGTGGTTCAGTCAGTTTAGTGCCCCACTCTTGATTTTGGCTCAGGTTATGATCTCAGGTTTGTGGGATCGAGCCCCACGTGAGGCTCTGCGCTCAACACGGAGTCTGCATGTCCTCCCTCTGCTCCTCCCTGGCTCACACTCTCTTTCTCTCTCTCTGCCTCTCAAATGAATAAATAAATAACATCTTAAAAAAATCCAAGAAAACAAATAGCAAATTTAAACCCAAACTGTATCAATAATAGATGAAATGGTCTAAATATCTATTTATGTATGTATGTATGTAAGTAAGTAAGTATATATAGAGAGAGTATGCATGAGCGGGGGCAACTTGGGGCCCAGTCTCATGACCCTGAGATCATGACCTGAGCCAAAATCAAGAGTTGAATACTTAACCGACTGAGCCACCCAGGCACCCTGGTCTAAATACCCATTTAAAAAAAAAACAAAGATTGTTAGATCGGATAAAAAGGCAACTATATAATGCCTATAAGAAACCCACTTCAAATATTAAGATGCAAGAAGTTAAATGTGAAAGGATAGGATAAGATATACCACACTAGTACTAATTTAAAAAAGTTAGAATGGCCATATTAATATCAGACAATAGATTTCAGAGCAAAGAATATTAGCATGGAATAGAGTTATCTTATAAAGGGGTCAATTCATCAAAGGACATACCATTATGCTCCTAATAAGGGCTTTAAAATACATGAAGCAAAACTGATAGAATTGAATGAAGAAATAATCAAATCCACAATTGTAGTTGCAGGTTTCAACACCCTTTTCTCAATAATCAATAGATCAAGTAGACAGAAAATCCGTAAAGATACAGAATACTTAAATAACAGTTGGCCTGATTGACATTTATAAAACACCCTATGTAACAATAGCAGAATGTACATTCTTTTGAAGTGTACATAGAATGTTTACCAGGGTAGACCAAATTCTAGGCCATAAAACAAGTCTCAGTAAATTGAAAAGGATTGAAATCATTCAAAGTATATTCTCTAATGATCATGGAATTAAATAAAAAATCAATAATAGGTATCTGGAAAATTCCCAAATATTTGGAAACTAAAAACATACTTCTAAATAATCCCTGGGTCCAGGAAGAAACTATTAGGGATATTAGAAAATATTTTGAACTGAATGCAAATGACAGCCCAACATGAAAATTTGTGGAATGTAGTTAGAGCAGTTCTCAGCTGGTAATTTATAGCACTAAATGCCTATATTCATAGAAAAAAAAAAGAAAACTTCAAATCTGTGATCTCAGCTTCCACTTTAAGACATAAGAAAAAAGAGCAAATTCAACCCAATGTCAGCAAAAGAAAGGAGATTAAGATAAGAGCAGAAATAATTGAAATAGAAAACAGATAAACAGAGAAAAATCAGTAAAACCAAAAGCTGGTTCTTTAAGACCATTGAAACTGATAAACCTTCAGTCACTCATCAGGAATGAAATAGAAAAGACACATACTAACATAGTATGAGAAGTGACTTAATTACAAATTCTAAAGACATTAAAAGGCTACTAAGGTAATGTTGTGATCAACTTTATGCCAGTGAATTCTACAACTTGGATGACATGGATAAATCCCTTGAAAGACCCAAACAGGAAAAGCTCACTCCTGAAGAAATTGATAACCCCCAAAGCCCCATATCTATTAAAGAAGTTGAATTCATAGTTAAAAACCTTCCAACAAAGAAAACTCCAGGCCCAAATGACTTCAGTAGTGAATCTTACCAAACATTTAAGAGAAATAATACCAGTTTGTTATAGGTTGAGTTGTGTCTCTTAAAATTTATATTTTTAAGTCCTAACCGCCAGTGCCTCAGAATGTGTCCTTATTTGGAAATAAGGCCTTTACAGAGATAACCAAGTTAAAATGAGGTCATTAAGATGGGCCTTAATCCAGTATAATTGATACCCTAATAAAAAGGGATACAGAGAGAACACCATGTGAATGGGACAGCCATGTACAAGTCAAAAAGAAAGGTCTGGAACAGATCCTTCCCTTGTGGCCCTCAGAAAGGGCCAACCCTGCTAACACCTTGATTTCTGACTTTTAGTTTCCTTAATCATGAGATATAATACATTTCTGTTGTTTAAGCCACTCAGTTTATGGTACTTTGTTATGGTAGCCCTAGGAAACTACTACACAATTCTATTCAAACTCTTCTAGAAAAATCATAGAGAAGGAAACTCTTTTCAGCTCATTCTGTGAGGCCATCGTTACCTTATACCCACAAGAAAAAAACACTGTAAGAGAAGAAAGTGATAGATCAGTATCTTTTATGAACACAGGTACAAAAATTTTAAATAAAATTTTAGTAGATTAATCCACCTGTAGGGGTGTGTGTGTGTGTGTATACACACATACTTATTTCTATGTGCTTATAATATCATGACCAAGTAAGAGCTGTCTCAGGAATGCAAGGTTCACCTAATATTTGGAAATCAATCAATGCATTTCAGCATATTAATGAACTATAAAAGAAGAACCAAATGATCGTGTGAAGAGAGACAGAAGGAGCATTTGACAATATACAGTATTCATGTCGATAAAAACTTTGTGCAAACCAGAAATAGAAGAGAATTTTCTCAAACTGATAAGGGGCATTTATGAAAACATTAACTTTCACATTGTACTTAACTGTGTAAAAGACTGACTGCTTTCCCCATCAGATCAGGAACAAAGCAAGGGTGTCCAGTTTCACCATGTCTGTTCAGCATTGTGCTGGAGATTCTAGCCAGTGCAATAAGGCAAGAAAAAGAAACAAAAAATATCCATATTGGAAAGGAGGAAGTAAAACTGTTTTATTTGCAGAGAATCCAATTGTCTATTGGGAAATTCTACTGAATCTACAAAAATACCCTTCAAGAATTGAAAAGTTGGTTTAGCAAGGTTGTAAAATTCAAGGTCAATATGCAAAAATTAATTGTATTTCTGTGCATTGAAAATGAACCTAAAATTAAAAATCAAAAATACCATTTACAATATCATCAAAACATGAAGTAATTAGGGATAAGTTTGACAAAAGATGTGCAAGAGTTTTTCATTAAAAAACTAAAAACCATTGCCTAGAGAAATTAAGGAAGACCTAAATAGAAGGAGGAATATATCCTATTCATCCATTGGAAAACTCAGTATTGTTAAGACATCCTCCCAGATTGGTCTGTAGATGCAGTGCAGTTCTAGCCCTTGACACACACGTACACATTGTAAAGGAATCCCAGAACTTTTGCAGGCAGATGGCTTGGTGAAGGTTTGGGCACTGGTTGCACAAGCTTGCTGAGCTACGGAGTCTGATGGTGGTCTCTAGAATGATATGCTGGGACAGCAGGGGCTGTCAAAGGGTGGAGAAGAGGCCAGGAGGTGTGGCTGAAGTAGGAAGGTCTGCAGGGTAGGAGCTGTCAGGGAGGGGCCAAATGGGAGGCAAAGTTCACCCAGAAGTTTGATAGCCTTTGTGTCCAGGTGGTAGAATTATGGATGATTCTTATTTTTTTCTTTGTTTCTCTGTTCCCGCCCCCATCCAGAGCAGACTTACTTCTAATATAATCAGAGAAACCACAATCTTGTAGCTGATTCCTATGGGATATTGTTTTTTTGCATATCTATATAATTTGAATATTTTACAAGGAGTTCGTATTTGTTTTGTAATCAAAAACAAAAGGCACACAGGTAGGCAGGAAGAACATTGCCAAAACAATGGGTTTTAGGAGATTGTGAGGAACTCCTGGTGGTGCCATGTATCAGTCACCAGGACATGGAAACCACAGTAAATGTGGGACAGCCAAGCAAATGCACATTTTACTTGTCATGTTCTTTCCGAATCTGCCTTCTGTTGGACACATAGAATGTCTCTCTCTAGTTAATGCATCAAGTCATCTTAGAACATTTGACAGAAGACTTAACTCCTTAATTCCATGGAGGCTGATGGGGATCTCTAATTACTAAATTGAAAAAAGGTACACACTTCCGGCTGCCACGGTGTTTGGGAATTAATCTTTAAAACCTGACAGTGAACATTAAATTCAATTAGGGAGAGCGATTAGCAGAGATTCTTCTCTCCTTCACCCTGGGTAGGTTTGAGAAGTGGCTGACTGATCTGCATTGATTCTGACGCTATCCTTGTGTATATATCAACCAGGAGAGCCAAGTGTGCATTTTTCACTTCAGAGGAGAGTTATCAGACAATTTACAGATTGATGGATTTCCTTAAACATGTCTCCATGGCTGATTCAGAAGGCCCCGTGGCCAAGAATTCAGACTCAGCCAGTTTGCTGCTTTGGACCTTGGTGCTTTCTTCTCCTCTTTTCTTTTCTTCCCCCCCCTCCTCCTCCTTCCTTAACTTTCTCCTCCTTCTTATTTTGTTGGTTCTACCTTCCAAGCAAGGCCACTTTTCCACTGCCACCAACTGGTCCAACCGTGCTCCTCTCTCCCGTGGATTCTTACAGAAGCTCCACACTGTCTTCCATGTCTCCCTTGCCCCGCACGCTCCTCCTGGCACAACAGCCTGCAAGGTTCTTCCCCAATTTCTGTATAGCTCCTTTCCTCACCACTTCAGATCTTCCTTCAAAGCCATCTTCTCTGAGAGGCCCTTCCTGGCCACCATTTCAATCCTTCTCCTGGCCCTAGAGCTCCTTTCTTGCTCAGTTATGCCCTGGGTCTTTACCACTACCTTACCACATAGATTCTGCTTGTTTCTCTTGTTCAGTGTCTGTCTCATTGAAGGCAGGGGTTTTTGTCTTGTTTACTGCTGAACAATGCTTGGCTAATAGCAGGTACTCAGGAAATGTTCGTTGAGTGAATGAAAAAATGAGTTTATTTTTATTTTTTTAATTTATTTTTATAGTGGGGGAGGGGCATAGGGAGAGATAATCTTAAGTAGGCTCAGTGCCCAGCACGGAGCCCAATGTGGGGCTCGATCTCACAACCCTGAGATCATGACCTGAATCGAAATCAAGGGCTGGACGCTCAACTGACTGAGCCACCCAGGCACCCCAAAAATGAAGTTTCATAGATGGAAACATTTGGGAATATTTGCTTCAGAGCATAGTCATTCACCCCCCCCGCCCCACTCAGAAATACAGCATAGTGTTCACAGTGCCCTTCTCTCAGCCCCATCCCTCGCCCACCACTCCCTGGAGTGACCGTCATCTTCATACATATTTGTTACAGTCTTACTGCAAATGCACAAATAAATATGATAGAATTTTGCATCATGCGTGTTTTTAAGATTGTGGTGACATGCATATAGCACAGGATTTAACTCTTTTTGTCTCACAAAACTAAAACTCTGTCCCCATTAAACACTGACTCTCCGCTCTCCCCTCCCCCAACCTATCCCCCACCC
>NC_048231.1:37680917-37775398 GCF_002007445.2 Ailuropoda melanoleuca
CCCCCCCCGCCCCACTCAGAAATACAGCATAGTGTTCACAGTGCCCTTCTCTCAGCCCCATCCCTCGCCCACCACTCCCTGGAGTGACCGTCATCTTCATACATATTTGTTACAGTCTTACTGCAAATGCACAAATAAATATGATAGAATTTTGCATCATGCGTGTTTTTAAGATTGTGGTGACATGCATATAGCACAGGATTTAACTCTTTTTGTCTCACCCCAACCCCTATCCCCCACCCCCCATTCTCCTTTCTATAGCTATGATTTTGACTATTCTAGGAACCTCGTGTAAGTGGAATGATACAGTATTTCCCCTCTGTGTCTGGCTTATGTCACTCAGCACAGTGTCTTCAAGGTCCATCCATGCTGGGGCAGGTGTCAGAATCTCCTTCCTTCTTAAGGCTAAATAGTATCATATGGATGGACCACGTGTTGTTGATCCATTCATCCATTGATGGACACTGGGGTTGCTTCCGCCTTTTGGCTCCTGTGAGTAATGCTGCTATGAACTTTGGTGTCTCTTTGAGGTATCTCTTTGAGACCCTGCTTTCAGTTTTTTGGGTATACGCACACAAATGGGATTGCTGGATCCTGTGGTGGCTCTATGCATAATTAAAAAAAAAGATTTTATTTGAGAGAGAGTGCGAGAGAGAGAGAGCATGAGTGGTGGGGAGGGGCAGAGGGAGAGGGAGAAGCAGGCTCCCCACTGAGCAGGAGCCCAAGGATGACACAGGACTCGATCCCAGGACCCTGAGATCATGACCTGAGCCGAAGGCAGACACTTAACTGACTGAGCCACTCAGGCGCCCCCATGCATAATTTTTTAAAGAAACTGTTGTACTGTTGTCCACACAGGCTGCACCATTTCACATTCCCCCCAGCAGTGCACGGAGCTTCTAGTTTCTCCACATTCTCCCCAACACTTGTTCTGTTCGTTCTTTTCTTTTCCTTTTTCTTTTCTTTCTTTCTCTTCCTTCCTCCCTCCCTTCCTCCCTTTCTTCTCCCTCTTTCTCCTCCTCCCCTTCCTCTTCTTCTTCAATAGAAGCAGTGTTTCGTGTGTTTTAATAACTTCGATGGTATCTTGCTGCATATGTGCAGCTTGTCTTATGTAATCAATATTATATTTTTTATTTTTTAGCCATGTTAACCCTGTAGGTGTAATCATAAATTTTACTTTATTTTTTCTGCTAAAGAGTCATACTTGTACGTAGTTTTGAAAAAACTCCACTCTGTTCTACCACAAACTCCCACTCCACTTTGAAGGCTTCTTGCTGTTTCTTCCATTCTTTCTTTCTTTTTTTTTTTTTATTGTGTTATGTTAGTCACCATACAGTACATCCCCAGTTTTTGATGTAATGTTCCATGATTCATTACTTGCATATAACACCCAGTGTACTATGCAATACGTGCCCTCCTTAATACCCATCACTGGCCTATCCCAGTCCCCCACCCCCTCCCCTCTGAAGCCCTCAGTTTGTTTCCCAGAGTCCATAGTCTCTCATGGTTCATTCCCCCTTCTGTTTACCCCCACTTCATTCTTCCCTTCCTTCTCCTACCGATCTTCCTATTTCTTATGTTCCATAAATGAGTGAAACCATATGATAATTATCTTTCCCTGCTTGGCTTATTTCACTTAGCATTATCTCCCCCAGTCCCGTCCATGTTGCTGCAAATGTTGTGAAATCGTTCTTTTTGATGGCTGAGTAATATTCCATTGTATATATGGACCACATCTTCTTAATCCAGTCATCTGTTGAAGGGCATCTTGGCTCCTTCCACAATTTAGCTATTGTGGACAATGCTGCTATGAACAAAAGTTAGAAATATGGACAGAAATAATGAAAGAACATTTTTTCATGTGGGCTAACAGACACATGAAAAAATGTTCTTCCATTATTTCTGTCCATATTTCTAACTTTTTTTTTAAGTAGGCTCCACACCCAACGTGGGGCTGGAACTCATGTGGAGATAAGAGTTGCTGCTCTACCACCTGAGCTAGCCAGGCACCCCTCTGTCCATGTTTCAAATGTAAATGCTGCTCTTTCTTGATTTTTCAGTTTGAGACCCCAGCTATTAACCTCTAAGAAGAAAAAAAGGATCTGAGCTCTGTTAGTATTCTTCGATGGCTGCTATTGACCTCTTGTTTTCTTAAGCTCAGACATTTACATATGCCCAGGAAACATACTTTCAGAACTCTGATCCTTTGCATTTTGAGGACCTTCAGGATGCAGCAGGATGAATTTTGCCATCTTGAAAGGGAAGTCTTATCTCCAGATCGGGTCTGTGGATGTGTGGTACACTTTGGGTTATTAGGGAAATGAAGGACATGAAGCTTGGGTTCCCTGATATAACTGAGAGAGGGTCAGAGAGCACTGCTATTAAGAACCGCGTGTATGGCAAGCTGCAAGGAGCATGCCCACCAGCCCCACTCTTTCCTCACCACAGTCGTTGGGATGGGGCTCTTCTTATCCTCACTTCGTGGAGGAGACTAAGGCCTAGGGAGGTTGAGCTGCTTGGCCAAGTCACATGGCCTGCAAGCAGAAGCATCTCATGGCAGGCACTTGGCTCCAATGCCCGTGTTCTGACTGCAGGTGCTCTTCCTGCTTCTCATGTTCCATCCTCTAAGCCACCTCAGATGGTGGGCGGGAACATCCCCTGCTTCCTGGGGTGACAGTGAGGGTAGGAGACTAGCCCTGCTGAGTGTGTATGCCAGGCCCAGAGCCAGCCCTGTCAGGCTCATGCTAACCAGCTTTGCCCTGGGGTTCCTGGGACAGCTGGTAAAGGGCTCTCTCATGCGTGGAGTGGCTCCAGTTCTTGGAGTGTGCGGTTCTGTACTTGAGAGCTTAAGAACGTATTTCAGAAGTCATTGAATATACATGGGGCTTTCTGCCACAGGCCTCATCACTGTGGAAAGCCAGGGTGGGAATGAGGGGTAATGCCTTCTCCCCAGAAAAAAGAACAGCTGGCCCTTTGGGCAGATAGATACTGGCTCTTTGCCCCATTGTAAGCAATGGTGTGGCAAGGGTCTGTTTTGGATCTTACTCTTAAAGCAGTACCCGTGAAGAGAGCCTGACCTGGTGCAGTGTCCATTCCAGGGCTCACAAAGCCCCATCTCAGAGGACAGATGTCACAGGTGCTGGTGAGATTGGGCTAGAAGCAGGTGAGCAGGGCAGGATGTGTGGTGGCGAGCAGCTTCCAAGTGGATGGGAAGGGCTGGGTGGCTGAGTGGCAGAACTTGGGTGTGCTGTTTTCTTGCCCAAGGCTGGCTGGTCTCAGCATCCATGTTGCCTTTTCCTCCCTGGGCTTCTGGGGGGCTCCCTTAACCCCAGGAAAGATTTTGGGTAAAGCTCCCCCTCAACTTGCCAGCCCCAAGCCTTTACACTTCAGCAAGGAAAAGTCTAACAGCCAGGTATTGTTTTGATGGTAAAATAATAGAAATCTGGTTCCACTGTGAAACTCTCTGCTCCTGTTGAGGGTCAAGCTGAGCCCCAGAGATCAGGCTCCCGTTTTTGACGTCTGGCACTGTGTTTACCTTGTAGGTGTGGAACGCTGTGGACTCGGGCCGCTGCCTGCAGACCTACTCCCTGCACAGCGAGGCAGTGCGGGCTGCCCGGTGGTCTCCCTGTGGTCAGCGCATCCTCAGTGGTGGCTTTGACTTCGCCCTACACCTAACAGACCTTGAAACAGGTGTGTTTTCCTGCATTGTTACCCTGAGGCACCCCTTTCTCGTTGGGAAGCTTCTCTGGGTGGGACAGCAGCCACAACCTGTGTACGGTTTCAGGGCAGTAGGAGATAGCCCTCAGGAGAGGCTCTTACTTGGTGAGTATGTTTCCAGGGCATTTGCCTGGAACCAAGACTCTCCATGGAGGGTTTGAGGTCGGCCTCTGCCAGCCTACCCAGAGGACAGAGCCCCAAGGTTGTCTCAGCCCCAGGCTGTGGGGCTGGATAAAGAGGTGGCTTTTTAATCAACTTCTGACATGTGATTTGTACCAAAATAGATTTAGCTTTATCACAATGTCCTTTGGTTGAAATCAGTTTAGAATTCCTGTCAATTCATTATTGTTGAAAGGCTGTAAGGAATGATTCCAGCTCATAAGGAAAGTCTGCAAACGAGTTCTGCTTTAATGCCTACACTGAACAGGCATTTGGGTAAGATGGATTTGTGCTGGGTAAATCCTAAGGGGCCTCTTGACAAGCAGGGAGACAAGGAGAGATAAGTCAGCGGAAGGAACTTGACAGTACTGGATGCTCCTGTGCAACAGGCACTCTCAGCACCTAATCCAGCCACAGCCCCCGAGTGGGGTCCTATCCATGCTCTTCGGGTGAGGACAGATCCAGCAGATGCCGAGCTGGCTTAGAACCTCTGCCCCTGACTTTGGCTGGCTGGTCTCAGCACCCATGTTGCCTTTGCCTCCCTGGGCTTCTGGTCACTTTTCTGCCAGGCACTATTGCCAGGGTCAGGAGGGGAGGCTAGAGTTCCCACCCATCCCTGGGGTGTCCCCTTCAGTCTTCAGAGAGGCCTCCCGTGCCCAGCAGTGGAGGCACTGGGGTCTGTGCCTTTCCCAGGGCCTGGCAAGCAGGAGATGACAGTTCTGGGCCCAACCACATAGCTCCTCCCCCGCAGCTTGGAAGGGGTGCAGGGAAGGAGCACAGTGGTTGGATTGGGGTAACTGTGGAGTTTGTTTCCTGACCCGAGCACCCTCATCTCCTCTGGCCTGCTGAGGGGTGGCCTTGCAGCTCCTCTGACTGAGCCCCACACGCCCTCTCTGGGGATGATGACAAGACCCATGGCCGTGTCAGTGGCCGGTACTGGACCATAGGCTTTATACATAATGTATCAGTCCTCACCACAGCCTGCTTCCCGTGATTCTTTCCCGCATTTTATGGGTGAGAAGTCTGAGGCTCATGACAGCGAGTAGCTTGCTTAGAGCCTCCCAGTGGTGCGTGGCAAGTGGGGATTTAGAGCTATGTCTGCATCTGCAAATCCTGTGCCCTTTCTACCATGCTGAGTCTATCGTGTTTTTCTTCTCAACAGAGTGTTTCCCCAACCATTTGTCATCTTACCGTGAGCCCCACAGGGCCGATGAGGGGGCTATGGCTCAGGGGTTTGGTGCCACTTAGTTGGTAATGATGATAGCAGGTAATGTTCTCCTACAGCCTCACATACGGGGTCTCATTTAGGCCCCAGTCACCCTTCAGGGCCGGCACCACCAGACTCCTTTTTTCACGCACAGGTCTGCCAGGCTCACCACGTTGCCTGTGTGCCCAGTAAGCCATGCTCAATATTGGAGACACAGAGGTGAACAAGACCCAGGATCCGCCCCAGATGCTCTTGTTCGCTGGGGGAGACAGAAGTGCAGAGAGAATCCCAGGTTACAGCGATGGAGTGAGATACAGGAAGTGCAAGGACATCTAGCCTAGAAGATCAAGAAAGACTTCCGCGAGGAAGTGGAACCTACCTTGAGGCAGTAACTAGGGGGACAGAGGTCTAGGTGAAGGGGGCACGGTTGAGGATGAGGGAAGTGGGTTCTCAGTAGACAGGAGAATGAGGACAGAGTTGTTACAGGAACATGAACCGCATGGTGTGTGTGGATATGTGGGGTGCGGGGATCTGGGGCAGCGAGTCTGGAGCTGCAGGAACAGGACGTGAGCTTCATGCAGTTCTTGGCCTATGAGGTATGCATTCTCCAGGCACTGTTCCCCACTCTGGGGTCACCGAGCACCCGTGGGTACCTGCACTGCCCACCTACCGAGTGAAGGAGTGATGCCTTTCACATACTGGGGGTGATGTTGCATTAATCAAATACAAGTTCATTTCATGACATTAATGGATTCCTAGTGGCGCTTTGTCCTAATGGATCTTCTCGATCAACAGATGTTAAACAGACAGTGCCATTGTGGGTGTGGGTGTGGGTGAGTGTGTGTTTGGGGGGGGTGGTTCCAAAAGTTTTAGGAGTTGAAAGAGAGTCTTCCTTCCTGACAAGTTAGGGACTGCCACAGCAGATGGCAGTAGGGGGCCATTGTCGAGTTTGGAGCAGGAGAGAATCATGGCTTGATTTGCACTCTGGGCAGTTCTCCCTAGTGTCTGCAGCTGGTTGGGTATGACCCCAGGCAGGGTGGAGAGCGGGAGGAGGGGAGGAGGCATGCCTTGCCCCGTTGGTGGCAGAACTTCAGGGAGAGGAGCTTGTCTGGCCCCAGGCCCAGCATGCACCCCCGGCTGTGGTGTGTTGGGTGGTATAGGGAAGGCACAGCCCCTGTCCTCGGGGCTTTGCCTGAGATGGAGGACTTCTCCACTCCACCCCTTTCCCAGGAACAGCACTTCTCACCTGGTCCATCTGTTGAGAGCTCAGTTCCATTTGTTAAGTAGGTACTTACTGAGCACCTTCTATGTACAGGATCTGGTGGGGGCTGTAGTGGTGAGCTTGTTGGATATTCTTTATCCCTTGGGGGCAAGTGTCTCAGGGTTTGGGCCTTACCCTTGGGGAAGCCCTCCAGTCCCTAGATGGGGCCTCTCCTGCCAAGGGGGTTGCTGGTTTCTGTGTCTGTCTCCCTGACTAGTGTGGGTGCTCCTTGAGAATGGGGCCTGTCCTGGGAGTCTTGTTGTCCCCATCATCTGGCCAGGGCTGGCTCGGAGCAGCTGCTCAGTGTGTGAGTGGAGGCTGGCCCTTGCTGGGCAGTGAAACCTATCGGTGGCTGTAGGGGAGTTGGCTCTCCCCGGGTCTCCCACCTCAGCTCTGTATCCCCACCCCAGGTTGTACTAGGTGCTCTCTTTAGCAGAGGTCGGTGGGCTTGGGCAGCCCCCGTGGCTCTCAGCCTGGTTTGACATATCTCGTCCTTTCTCATCACTGAGTCTGATTTTCCTTTTTACTTGATCTGCCTCTTTCTGCCCTTGGTGATTTGGCTTTTTCATTTCAATCTAATTAGAACTCCCTGCCAGGAGAAGGCAATGCAGGGTGTTCTCACCGCAGTGCTTTGGGAATTAGTCACTTGGTGCCCATTGTCGTTAATGGGAATTTGGCGCCAAGGCCATTTATCCTGGTGTTCTCAATCAATACAGTTAAAAATCTGTGGATTCTAAAATGTCAATACCCGGCCTGAAATATGGAGAGCTAGCAACATTTTATCTCATTAATTTATAGTTCTGACGGGCTGTTGGCTTATAGGACAACCATGAATCAACACCTAAATAAAATCCGCTCACAGATTCGTTATTTTTGGTGCTCCCGCTTCAGTCTGTAATCTTCCTAACAAAACGTCTCTAGTGCATTAGGCTGAGGTGGCCTCAGGGAACCCTGGCCGAGTCCATCAGGGCCCGAATGTCGCCTGCCTTATGAGTCAGCTGTCCTGCACACCAAATTGGCCAGTCTCTTCAAAATCCTCCAAAGACCTTGTTCAGTTCAGTTCTGCTGGCCCTGGTCTCTTGCAGGTTCCAGCCCCTCAAGCAGTTGCCCCCAGCCTGGCTGTTAAGGCCTCAGCGGTCTGCAGGGCCTCGTACTTGGCATTTGTTGGCTGGAAAGGAGATTTACCTCTCCCTGGAGCCCCCAGGGCCCTGGCTAGAGAGGGCACCCTGTCCTCCTTCCTTTGGCCTGGTCAGCTTTCTTGATGTGTGTCCAGCCTGTCCCGGGCATCCGTGCAGTGCCACCTGGCCTCAGGTACCTGATGCTGGAGGCAGTGCAGTGGGATAGAAGGAGCACGGATGGGGTGCAGATGTGTTCTTCCACTTACCTGAGCTCAGTGTCCTTGGGGAAAATGCCTTCACCTCTGTTTCTGCATCTGTGGAAGGTGGTAGCTGGACCTGGCTGGTGGTGGGGTGATTGAGGGCAATAGCTGAGTTAATGTTTGTAGATGCTTTACAGAATGCCTGGCCTGAGGTAGGCACTCAGCAAAAGATATCCCTTCCCTTCCTCCATCACTGCCCCATGAGACCCTTCAGATGGTGGGAAAGAATGACCTTGTTCCTGCTGAGGGTCCGGAGAACCCCAGTTGCTGGCCCATTTCTTCATGTGGAGTGGCTTTGGTGGCTCGGCTTCAAAAGCCCCCAGTCTGATCATCCCTCAGGCGGCTTACTAGTGTGGCCCTTGGTCCCCTATGTAGGTCTGGGGTGCAGGCTGGGAAGAAGACAGGCCTTCCAGGGTTCTCCCAGCTTCTCCTCCATATTTTGCTTTTCTGTGACAAAATACTACTAGTGGTAGGCTAGCAGCTTCCTCCTGGTGCTGGGACAGCAACTGCCCTTTATTTAGGGTGGGCATGCAGACCTCCCACAGCCCAGCCTGACCCTCTCTCCAGAGCTCCAGGTGCTCAGTGGCCTTCTTAACTCAGATACCCACTGCCTGTAGCCTTGCCATCACCAGCCCCTGGTTCACTCCTGCTCTGGGGGTCCCTATGCCTTTCAGTGGGGGTTTTGGGGCATGAAAATGATCAGCCGACTGGAACTGGACCCATATATGACCATTTCTCCTGTTTTCCAAGAAGTGTGTTCTAGTTAACATGACTGGGGCCTCTGTCACAGAAGGACTCCAAGAAAGGGCAATATCCCATTGGCTGAGTATGCACCATGGGCCAGGCCCTGGGTGATGGAGCCCTGGTTCCTAGCACTCTGCTTGGCCTGTATCAAGCCAAGATGAATAAAGAGGTGTTAGTCCCTTTGCTTAGTGTGTATTTAGCCCCTACTCTAACCTGTGAAGGCAGTGTTTTTATCCCCATTTCATTGACCTAGACACTGAGGTCTGGAACATTCAGGGACTTGCTCAAGGCCTCACAGCCAGCAGTGACAGAGCTGGGATCCCCCTCTGGCCTGTGTGACTGGCAGAGGCTGCCACGTCTGTTTCCCTGCCATGGATGAACCGTTGGCTTAAGGGAGCCTGCTTGGCTCTCCCCTGGGCAGCTGGCTTGCCACCTGTGGAGGATGACTTAGGGCCTCCAGGAGGAAGGCGACTGAGATGGATCTTGACTGGGCCTTCTGAAGGAGGCTTCTCTGGCTGTTGACAGCCACTGCTCCAGTGGGAGAAATGTTAGCCCTGGCGATTTGAGTATGCTTGCCACAGGAAGGGTCTGATGAAGAAGACAAGGAGCTCATGGGGCTTTAGAGAAGAGGCTGCAGATGGGGCTCCTTTTGGGCTGAGTGGTGCCACCCACCAGGTCTTGGAGGGGTGCCTGCAGAGGGGCTGGGGCTTCTCCATTCTTTGGCTTTTGAGCACCGTGTCAGAGTGTCCCCCCAGTACAGCTCTGAGAGACTCAGGCATCCTTCAGGTGCCTGTGGAGGCCAGGAAGGCAGACACCCAGCTGCATCACGAGGCCCCAGCCAGTGGGCACACTTGTGCAGCTCCTGATGGTATTGGCACGTTTTGTGTCATCAGTCCTTTGGGCCAGGGGTTTTGCCACTGGATCCAGACGCGGAGTCTCTGAGGGGCTCCGGAGCCCTGTGAGGTCTGAGCTGACGTTGGTCCTGGTGCTGCCACTCCAGTGCCTTCTTGCCTGGAGCAGCTGCCCACACTCCCTCCCACTGATGCAGGGAGGCCCCCGCTGACTCCTCTGCTTTTCCTTTGTCCTCAACCACCCCTCTTACTCCTAAGCTCATTCCTTCACTGACACGCCATTCCTGGCCCACTTTTAAATGTGCTTGTTCTCAGGGCTACGCCTTCTTTGGCCCTGGGCACCCGGACCCTTTCTCCTTCACTCCGAAGAGTCTTTCTCTCCAGTCTCAGCCGTGTTCTCTCCCTTCTTTCTGTACAGCTTTGGGGTAAGAAGCCAGCCCTTGTTATGGATATTAAATCCGATGTTAGTCAACTTCAGTGAAACACCCTGACAGCCCGTACGTATCTCACACTTTGGAAGGTGCCTGCAGGTTCTGCCGCATGTCCGTACACGTCCATGCCGTACCCCTCTGGGTGGATAAAAGGAGGGTTTTCCATGACGGTGCTAGTTCACTGGCTCCCATCATGGCACGGGGGGCGGTAGGGTGGCGCATTGTCTCTGCACGTGCTCAGTGGCAGCTGTGCGGCAGTGTGGCTGCCCCGCGGGTCAGACCGCCTCTGGGGACTGCTGGGGAGCCTGAACACAGGTGCCTGCAGGGCCCCAGAAAGCCAACTCGAAGCAAAATTTTTGGACACACCTTGTTTGCAAGTTGAGAACTTTTTTTTTTTTATTTTAGAAAATTCAGTTTTGTCCAGATAATTAAGAGCAGTGGCCAGACTTGATGTACAAGAGGTTTCGCCACCATGGCCACTGTTTCTTTGTTGCTGCTGCTGTCGCTCTGCACCCGCCGTCTGTGGGCCTCTCATCGGTCTGGGCCTGCCAGCTTCCGTGCCTCTCTCTGATTCAGGACAGCTTCTTCAGCTACACTTTATTATGCTGGTTTTGCGGATCGGAGAGGCCTGCTGGGCTGAGCCGGAGGCCCCCACTCATCCTTGCGGGGCCTGCAGATGCAGGCCTGTCTGCCTCTCACCCAGATCCTTTGCAGGACTCTGCCAGGCGTGCTTAGACGGCCCCTGTTTCTGATATAGAGTTTGATTTGAAAGTTAGTAAGCTCCTTTTCTCGTTTACTTTGAGTCAGGATGGTTAGATTTACAGCTGGCCGAGTACTTCCCGGAGGATGAGTGTAACGATATTGATTTTAGCGAAATGAGTCATATGCCGCCTGCCTGGGAACACAAGCTCAATCACCACGAGCCGACAGCATCAGCTTTCCCTTGTCAACGTCTCCCCTACGTGTTCGTGAGTCTGTGGATGTGAACAAAGAGCTAAGGAGAAGGAAAGGTCACGTATAGCTTGTAGGCAGGCAAGGCAGGGTGCGGAGAGCAGGACTCTGGGGTTAGACAGGTCTAGCCTCTCTCCCAGCATGGCTGACTTGTGTGGCCCTGGATGAGGCCTTACCTCCCTGAGCTTTCATTTCTCCTGCTATGAAATGGGCTAATTACACCTACCACAGAGGGTTGTGGCATGACACTTGGAAGCCGCGTGTAAGCTGGAGGTAACAGGTGCCCTCTCCCTGCAGAGGAGGGCATGAACTTCCCCTCTCTTTCTTGGGGATCCATACTTGGGTTTCATCTGACCTAGATCAAATGTCTGTTGTATGACAGGAACTAGGCTGGGGGCCAGACATACTGAGTGGAAGAGGACCACCCTTTGGGGACCCAGAGCTGTGCATGACGATAGGGTTCCCCAAGGTGGGCGTTAGCCAGGGAGTGGCTAGCCACTCCCTAACACTACCCAGGGAATTCCTCAGAGTTGCCCCTCTTCCTTTCTCAGGTGGAGACCCAGGTGACCACCAGCCACGTTACCAGCTGCCTTACCTTAGCAACATTGGTGATGGAAGCATGGGTAGTCATAATAGTGTCAAGAGAACAAATTGAGATTCTGCATTCTGTTTTAAACATATTTTTGCTCTAATGACGATTTATACTTTATTTGTACCATTATTGATTCAAGGAGGAAAAGAAGTGGTTTTTCCTAACTCCAAGAGGATCTGAACAGTTCTTATACGGGTTGAGTTCATTATAACCAGATCAATAAAGCCAGTGTTAGTGGATTAAATATTTTAAAACTCATATAAGCAGCATACAGTGAATAAATAGAACTTTCTGTAACAAACATGTAAACAAGCACAGATAGTCTCAAGGTTAAAGGTTACGTAGTAACTAACCATTGTGCTTAAAGTAGCATCGCCAGACAGGAATGATAAACAAGGTACTCAATGTATGAAAAGGTAGAGTGGGAACAAATCTGACAGGAAAGGACCTTCACCTTCACCGTGGGTAGTGTTCACATTGGAGATAGTTTCTGATAAATATTTCCAGCCTTTGTCTATGTCTCTTCACCAAAATGTAAAGGCTAGCCCAGGGCATCGTGTTCTCATAGCCTCAAGACAGAAACTCCAGATTATTCCTCTCTCAAGTTTCCTGCTGTTAAAATCTTACAGCCTTTGGTTTTAGCTTTTAACTTTAACCAAGGATGAATTCAGAAATTTGGGGTTTAATTTTTTTCAAACAGTCAAAGGCTCGCTTTTGTTGTTTGTTCTCTGCCATGTCCTCTAGAACACTTTATGTAATATGTAGTATGTATATTGCGTGTCACCCTCTGGATGGCCTTACGGGTATGAGGCTGTGCAACACCACAGTGAGGGGCCTGCCCTGGAAGTGGCAGGGATGGGATGGCACCTGGGTCTGTGCGGCTCCCAGCCCCTCTGCTGCACCACCTCCTGCTCGAGCACAGTGCTGGACGATGGCAGCTGGGGTCCTGATTTCTGAGCCGCAGTCTCATGCTCAACCTCCTTCCCTTCGTGTTTCCCATTACGTATCTGGAAACTTATTAAAACTTTTAAAATCTTTTAGTTTTGGGCCCTTTTAACAAACAAATACAGCAAAGACCTAGTTCTCATAAGCAAAACTAGGAGAAAAGACATAAACCATAGCTTGTCTTCTAAGAAGAACGTTTTAGTATTTAGACATAGATTCTCTTCTCAGTCCCTTTAGGAGGTTGGAGAATAACATGCAGAAATACATGGGTTTTTTTTTTTTAGCAGAAAAAGCTCAGTCCTCATCTTTTAGCAACTCAGCTCTCGCTTTCCTCCCATCTTTTCCCCATTGTTGGCAAGACTGTATCACTGCACTTTTTGAAAAAAGATGGCTAATTCACTGCCGTTTCTGAAATAAGCATATGGTTATGTGCCATGGTCCAAGAAACAAGGAGCATTTTTTCTCTAAGCAGATAGTTTGTTTTTCCTTTTGGGCTTAAGGACTGGCAGTGAATCTGAATGAGCAAGAGGTCAGCAGTAGGCACAGTTGTCTCTGTCAGGAGGACAGATTTCTGGCCTGCTGGGGCCTTTTGGTGGTGTGGGGGCCACAGTGGCATCTGTGTGCTCCTCTTCCATCTAGGGGACATGATGGTCATCCCTTCCCTCATCCTGCAGATGGATCCCCTAGCTGCTTGCCTGGAGCAAGGGTCCTGAGGCCTGAGCTGCAGGTCTGATGCCCATCCTGAGATCTCCACAAGTGCTGCTCCGAGTCCTGGCTTGGGTATATGGACACTGGGGCGGGAAGCCCTCTGGTCCATCCTCCCTAGGAGGGAGCATCTGCTAACTGAGCACATCATGGGCAGTTTCTGACCACCAACTGTAGCGTGAATGAGTTTTAGGATAGAAGACGAAGCTCAAGGAATACCAGGTTTCCAGTTAGGCTAATTCCTGGGGAGAGGAGTTTTTGTTTGTTTGAAAGGTTTCTCGTCTGTTGACCTAATGAGAGAGACACCTAGGACTCTGACGAAAGTCTGCTCATCTTTCTGATGCCTTTTTGGAAGAATTCTTTATTTCTTTAAAAAAAAAATCATGACAACAATATTAGTATAATTTAAAAAGTTTTCTCACTACCCCTAAAACAATTCACTTCAAGTTGATGAATCTCTTCCCAGTCTCTGTCCATGCCAATCCCTACTTAATACTTTTGTATTTCAAGACTGGGTATCAGGCATTGTCTGCTTGCCAAAGAGCACCGTTCATGATTCCAGTTTGAAACAGCTTTTCAGCATTCTACGAGGCAGACACCTGTATTTACCTTAAGTGCTCCCCTTGGGTTGGACAGCTGGGCTGTTGTTTATAGTCCCTTCACCATTACGGGGGATAGGACCTGCAGTGCCCGGCTCTTGACAACATTGCAGTGACACAGGATGACCATGAAAATCTTTGTGCACTGAGTGTTTCAGCGACAGTTAGGGGCTTTGTTGAGCTTAAACAAGTGTAGAATCTTCATTTACCAAACCTCAAGTGTTTCCCAAGTTTTCTGTGACTATAAGTAATTGCAAATTGTGGGCCTCTGAAAGGTGTTAGAAAAAAGTCACAATCATCCATCATGGGAAAGGTGACACTTTAATAAAGAACAAGAGAGTTACTGCTTTCCAAGAAGTTTGTACCATGGGAAGAACATTTTGAAAACAGATGTTTTTGTTTCCATCATTCAGTAAGTTTTGTTGCCAAAAACTACATGAATATGTTACCTATTAAAAACGCCAATATTTGCACTCTTAACTTGGGAGCAGTTTTTCTAGTCTCCTTTAAAAGTCTTTAAATGAAAATTTCGGTGGATTTTGAATTTGGTTGTTAAAAATATGAGAATGCAGTAATACCCTCTGATTAGTTGCAGGAACCATTCTTTGACCTGAGGGGAAATGGAGCTTTCCTAGTGAAATGTTCACACAATCCTTTGTGTCAGTGGTGGGATGGGAGTAGACAACGTTTCCCTTGATGCCAGTGGTGAATGTCTTCCGTCTAGGTCTGTGCATCTCTGGGAGAGGTCTTTGCTGGCTCTGACAGACTTTGATGAGTAAACTGAAGCTGTAACTGGGCTACTTTGAAATCACTGAGTCACAGAAAGTTCCCTACATTTGGAAAAAGCGGAAATGGAGCCAGTTCGGTAGCTCTTACTAAAAATGCTATAACTCATTTGATTGAATGATTTCAAAGAGCTTTGTTGATGCACTTAGTAAATGGCATGTTAAAATATATTTGAAAATACTGGTTATTTTGTCCTTGTCTCATCCTTTAAAATGGTTTATTTTTGGTATTTTAGCACTCACAATTTATTGGCATGGTAGCACACTGTGTAACATAAAAACAAACACACATCTCAGAAATACGTGCTTAAGGGCTTTTCCTTGATGGGGCCTGTCAGAAGAGTGCAGAGACCACGGATCTAGGCAAACTGGATTTATAAAGGCTCCCGCTGTAACTCGAGAGTACGTCGATGACTTTCATTTCCTTACCTGGTGAGCTTGTAGAGCACTGTGTGGGGGTCCTGAACACAAAGCAGGGCAGCTGGAAGTGCTTTCTGAAATGAATGAGCAAACATGGTTTCTGAGTTCCTAGAAGAGGAAATGATGCTTGAGATCTTGGTGTCACATTGGTCTTCTTGGCCACCAGCTTCTTGTATCCGTAACTGCCCACTGCCTCTCCAGCGGAGGAGTTTCTATGAGCCAAGGGCAGTCAAAGTTGTCCCTCTTGGGCTGTGGGCACCCTTGCTGACATCTCTGAGGGATGCCACCTTCAAGTTCCTGGTGGGTGTGGTGCATAGCAGGGACCTGGGATGCATGGAATGGCCTGGCCCCTGGGGATATGTTCAGAGGCAGCCCTGAGACCACCGGTGGTGAGAATGGCTTCTAAGGCCAGTCTGGTTTCTGTATGCATTTTGAGTGGTGTTGAATTGAACACATGAGAAGTACAGCCAGTGCTCTAGGATATAAGGTGGCACCACACAGAGGAAGAGTGCTGGCTTTGGAACCCAACAGACGTGAGTTCAGGGTCAGAGATCCATTCCCCACATTCCCTGAGTTCAACCTGTTTATATAGCTTATCTCTAAAAGATCCCAGTGACAAAACAGACATTTTCCACACTGTATGTGTATATGTACACACATTTGCATGTGCATGTGAGTGCCTAACAGCAGTTTCATGACAGATAAGGGACAAGGACTGTCTTGAATCCTGCAGAACCAGTGAGATCCCTGTTGGCCATACCACCTGTCCATGCTGGTGCTCGGGCCCCCGTGGTGTCATGTTCTCATTTGTTGCCCAGAGTATCATGTCACCCCTACCTGCCACACCCTGTAGCAAACCATTCATGGGTTGTTGCAAGGTCATGATTGTAAGATGGCTGATCCTAAAAAGACCACTTTGGAGCATCCTGCTTTATCATTTCTAGACTCCTAGGTAAATAATCTCTGTACTAATCATGCAACTTGGGTAATTTTACCTAATCTCCCCGAGCCTTGTCTTTTTGCAGTTGTGGAGCAGGTGTAGGGAGTTGTGTGATTTAGATGAGTTGATGCACAGTATTTACAGAACACAGGAAAGGAGGCGGCGTTCATGGATCCAGCCGTTAGCTTAGCCCTAGGGGAGTTCAGCTAGTCAAGGGTTGGGGGGCTGGCTAGATCGTGAGGCAGAAGTTGCTGCTGCCCGTGTTGTGCTTCCAGAAAGTCTCATGGCCCCCTCGGGCCCAGATGGGCTGCGTCTGCCCATAGCTCTGCGCCAGATGGCTTCTAAGTTTTAAGGTATTTATTTTGTGATCTGAGTATTTTTTTAACTCATTCTCTGTTTTGTGTTGCAGGAACCCAGCTCTTCAGTGGTCAGAGTGACTTTAGGATCACTACCTTGAAATTTCATCCGAAAGACCACAGCCTTTTTGTGTGTGGAGGCTTCCACCCCGAAGTCAAAGCTTGGGATATAAGGACCGGCAAGGTGATGCCCGTCTTCCTCCCGTGGCCTCTCCACAGGAGAGTTTGCGGCAGCAGTGTGAATGCCTGGGGGCGGGCCAGCATCTAGGTGCAGGACCCTGGAGATGGGGTAATTACCATTCATGTTTCATCAGTGCTCAGCATAATGTGTAGTTGTTTTTAAAGAACATTCTTGAGTTGTTAGAATATTGAAACATCAGAGATGTGATTCTATGTAGCCTGTTACTGAATGCATTTACTGAGCATCTATTGTATGCAAATGTTTCCAGATGGTATAGAATAAGCCGGCTTTTGGGTTACTCGGAGAATAATGTGTGGATGCAGATAACTGGTGTGGAGTGGCACTGTATGTATGTGTGTGTTTGTGTGCGTGTGTGTGTGTGTGCATGTGTGTTCATTCACATGTGCATTTGTGTGTGTGTGTGTACATGTGTGCACGCATACGTTCGTATGTGTGCGTTTATGTACACGCAGGTGTGTGCATGTGTGTGAGGGAGAAAGAGCGAGAGAGATTTGAGGGGGAGCGAGGGAAGGGTGACCACCATTCAGAGGGGTGAGCACTTTCAGCTTGGTGCGAGGAAGGCTTCTTAGAGACCACGTTCCTTCTGGAGCTAAAAGGCTGGTCATGATCAGAGAAGTGGTTTCCACCCCCCTGCACACCCCTCTTCGCCAAGCCACTGCACTTGCCTTCGCCCACTTAATAAATGGCAGCTCCACCCATGTAGGTGTTCAGGCCAGAACCATCAGAATCATCCCTGTCTCTGCTCTTCTTCTCACCCCCCCATCCAAACCATGAGCAAATCCTGTGGTAACTCTGGTTTAAGCTGCTGTTGACTCTCGCTGGGTTAATTGCAGTAGTTTCCAGTGTGGTATCTTTCTTTCCCCACTCCTTACAGTTTTTTCTCAACACAGCAGCCAGAGTGATCTGTCACAGTGTAAGTCAGATGTGGCTCTCCCTTGGTCAGAACCCTCCAGGCTCTGATTTTGCTCACAGTAAAGGCTAGTGTCCCCACAGTGGCCCATAAGGCCCACAGGATCTTCCCCTCACCCCTTTCTCACCACCTCCAGCCCCACTGGCGTCCTTGCCTTTCCTGAAACACATCAGCACATTCCTGCCTCAGGGCCTTTGTACCTGCCACACCTACCACCTGGAATGCTCTTTTCCTGTTTTCTCTGTAGAGGCTCCCTCCCTCACTCCTACACAATTCTGTTCAAATTCCACCTCTCCAGTAAGGCCTTCTCTGACTTCTCTGGCCACCTTGATGGTCACCCCGTACCATTCACTAGTCCCCTTTGCTACCTCACTGTTCTCCCTACCATTTATCATCACCTGGCATACTGTGGATTTTACATGTTTGTTTATTTGCCTATCTGCCTTCACTTGAACAGAAGCTCTGCCAGAGGAGGAATTTTTGTCTGTTTTGTTTGCTGTTGACTTCTTCTTTTTTTTTTTTTTTAAAGATTTTATTTATTTATTTGACAGAGACAGCCAGCGAGAGAGGGAACACAAGCAGGGGGAATGGGAGAGGAAGAAGCAGGGTCCTAGGAAGGAGCCTGATGTGGGGCTTGATCCCAGAACGCTGGGATCACGCCCTGAGCCGAAGGCAGACGCTTAGCGACTGCGCCACCCAGGCGCCCCTGTTTGCTGTTGACTTCTAACTCCCAGAATAGTGCCTGGCAAATAGTAGGCACTCAGCAAGCTTGGTTGACTGAGTGAGGGAAGGAAGGAAGGTGGTAGCCATGCAGAATGTGTATGTACAGAAGGTAGTATGAAATGTGTGTGGAGACTAGTGACTAACCCTACTGGCAAGGCATGGGCTCCAGGCAAGGGGACTGGCCCCAGGCAGAGAGGCTCTTAGTCATGTAAGTCTTGGTTTGGGTTAGCAGTGAGAAGCCAGGGCTGAGGGATGGGTTCATGGAAGAGTAGTGAGGAAGAGCCATGGATAGGCTGCCTCTGGAGGTGTTCCCTGACTTTAGGGGGGTTTTGTTTTCAAGATCTGAAAAGCACTGCCCTGTTCTAAAGGAGGTACCCAGCCACTTGAGTCCTACAGGGTAGTTTATAATAAAACCCATGTTAAGCTTAACTTTGAAAGAAGAAGGTACAGACTGTCAGAGTGTCCTCCTGTATTTGGGATTCAAGGGATTCCCACCCTGAAGTTCTGGGATCCCACCCTGAAGGCTCCAGCCTGCTGTAGTACCCAAAGGTTCTGCCTTGAAGGCTTCCCCTCCAGGGGAGTTCTGGGGTCCCACCCTGAAGGCTCCAGCCTGCTGCAGTACCCAAAGGTTCTGCCTTGAAGGCTTCCCCTTCAGAACTGCCTCCTGTCCCACCTTGGACTTCCCAGATTTGAGGGTTCACTTGGCCACTGCGGGAAGGCGCATTCCCAACAGGCTGTTGGAAGGGGATGCTGGCGTTTTGAGAATCTAAGAACATAAACATTTTCTTTAAAGAAAATGGAAAGTTTTGTCTATAGATATCGTGTGGGGAAAATTAAAACACAGAGAGATATACTCTTTTAAAAAAATCTCATATTTTTCTTTCATAAAGAAACTTCTTTTTACAAAAATATTTGGAAAAGAGAGAAAAGTTACCCATAAAGAAGTGGACACAGTAGAATTAAAAAAAAAAAAACAAAACAAAACACTGGAACACTTATATTTGGGCTGCGTGTGTTGGAAACTCTTAGTCATGCTGTTTGAAGAGGGACCTTCGATTACCCAGCCCCTGCTGACGGCCACGTCCCTTAAAGGTGTGCTTACTGTTTTTAGCCTCAAAGACCAAACACGTAAGAGATTACTCACCAAGGACGCCATCTGATTTAAGAGTTTGTTAAAAATATTGGATTTTCTCCTAGGGCAGACGCCATCTGACAAGCTCTGAAAATGCTGGGGGAGAAGCAATTAGAAGCAGATGTTGCTGTGACTGGTATTGGCATGTTTGCGAGTCTCTCCCAAGCTAATAATGTGGGTAAAGGGATCTGTGCAATGTTTGTTTTTACTTCCTCTTTACCAACAATCCGACTGCCTCTCCTCCCTGTCTGGGTCACAGGGCTAGTTGCATTTGCATCAGCAGGCTCAGAGACTGCTGTCTCTCCTGCTTCTGTTCTGTTTCCTCTGACAGGTGTTGCTTGAGTGTCTCAAGTGGGCACAGCCAGAGGACCAGAGAGGAAAGGCACAGAGTCCCACCTGGGGTGGCTCATTTTTGAGCCTGCTGGGCTGCCAGGGTGCGTGGCGCTGTCCCAGGTGCTGAACTTTCCAGCCCTGTCCTCTGTGGATGAACATCTGGGGCTGAGCATCTTGGCTTTTTGGGACTACCTTCAGAGATGGTAGTGAAAACTGCAGGTGGAGGCAGGAGGGACACAGACCTTAGATTAAAATCAAAACCAGCTTCCGCTTTTAAATACGATGGGGGGGATTGTTTTATTGTAAAAGTAATATGTGATCACGTGAAAAATTGAAAGATAGAGGGAAGTAAAGAGAAGGGGTGGTGGAGCCAGCCAAAGTTAGACATTAGTAACATTGTAGTATTTTTCTTTCTTTGTTCTTTTCCCGTGTGTGTGTGTGTGTGTGTGTGTGTGTGTGTTTTAAATGTATGTGTCTTTTTAAAAACATTGTTTGGTTTTATTTTTATATACAATTTTATATTTTCCTTTTCACATAGCACTGTAATGTAAGGGTTTTCCTTGTTATCACAAACTCTTGAAGAATTTTTAGTCCATCCCTTTGATGCAGACTGCTTAGCTGACTTGCTTCTTGCCTTGTCCCTGGTGTTCAGAGCAGAGTCTGACATAAACCAGCGCTTGATAAATATGGATTGAATGAGTCATTTTCAAACGGTTTAACTTATTAAACCATTTCCCTAGGTTGGACATTGAGGATAGTTCCTCTTTTCTTTTCTTTTCTTTTCTTTTCTTTTCTTTTCTTTTCTTTTCTTTTTTTTTACCACTGAAAATTAACAGAAGTAAATTTGGAGATCAGGGTCAGCAAACTACAACCCAGGCCTAAATCCAGCTTGCTGTCTGCTTTTGTAAAGTTTTATTGGAACACAGCCACATGCACTCATTTGTGTATCATCTGGAGCTGCTTTCACACTACAGCGGCAGAGCTGAGTAGTTACGACAGAGACCGCATGGGCTGCAGAACCTGGCTCGGCCCTGCTGTGGATAGGTCTGACTGTGACATCTGTCACTCTATTGATTGTCGAATCTCAGCCTCCCGATCCGGCTGATAAGGTGGGTGCCCCTGTGCCTCACTGGATTAGAGGCATCCTTACAGAGACTGTCTTTTCCAGAGAACTGTTCCTCAGTCGGGTTTCTCTCCATCGTTATAATCTCCAAACAGACCACCTAGGTCTGTAAGACACACATCTGTGCATCTAGTCCTTTCCATATTTGATGTTTATTTGCTTAAGCTTGGGTCCCAGAACTCCAATCACTGGGTCAAAGTGAATCAGCATTTTGAAGGCAAGGGGTAGGTTTCCAAGGATAGAGCTGAGGCATGCTGTGCTGGGGTAGAAACCATCACCGGAGCACGAC
Source organism: Ailuropoda melanoleuca (assembly GCF_002007445.2). Lineage (NCBI taxonomy): Eukaryota > Metazoa > Chordata > Mammalia > Carnivora > Ursidae > Ailuropoda > Ailuropoda melanoleuca. The sequence goes on from NC_048231.1 coordinate 37,701,671, forward strand.
TGCAGGGCCAGACAACCTCTTGCCGTCATCTGAGAGAATGGAGTCTGAAGAGTGGCTGGAACAGGTAACTTTTAAGCTACTTTCCAGTCATACGATTTTATGACCCTTAAGCTGAGCCAAATGATGAGTGTTGGGATTCTGGACTTCTCAGGGCCAGCCCAATTCATTAGAGCAAATGGGCTGTTTGGCTTCCCTCTCTTCTTTTCTTGGCTGATCTCTCTCTGCCTCGGGTTTGATGATTGGAGCACATCTCTCCTCACTGCAAAGTGCCTTGACTTCATTTCCAGCAGGTCAACAGGATGTGTTCTGTGTGAGTCAGCTGAGCACGCATGCTCGGGCTAGTGTAATACCACCAGCGGGATCTCTGACTTCTTCCTCCCAGCAGTGTGCTTGAACATGGGTGTAGCCTGGAGTCCAGGAGGCCTGTGGCCTGGCCTTAGTGTCACTGTAGGGTCTCTCTCTGCAGAAGCCGCTCCCAGCTTCCAGTGCTCCTCGCCTGAGCTACAGGAGACCTGGCCTCACAGCCTCCTTGTACCATGCACACAGCTGGGTGATTAGAGGCAAACCCCTTACAGACTCTGTCAGCCATGTTTTCCTTGTTGGTATAGTCAAGGGGCAGGGCAAGGGCATCCATATAGTATGGCTTTGCCTACTACCCATGTGCTGGCGAGCACCTGGGGCTCTTGTTAGGATGCAGGTTCTGTGTCAGCAGTCTGTGGTGAGGATGACGTCTTAGTCTGTCGGGGCTGCTAGAATGAAATACCGTAGACCAAGGGGCTTAAACAACAGACATTTATTTTGCAAAGTTCTGGAGGCTGGGAGCCCAAGATCAGAGTGCCAGCACAGTCGGGTTCTGGTGAGGACTCTACTCCTGGCTTGCAGAGTGCTCCTTTCTTGCTGTGTCCTCACATAATGGATGGAGAGAGCACCAGTCTTTTCATCCCCTTAGAAGGACGCCAGTCCCATCATGGGGACCGCACCCTCATGACCTCATCTAAACCTTATCACCTTTCAAAGGCCTCTCCTCCAGATACCATCACATTGGATTAGGGCTTCAATATGTAGATTTGGGGGGACATATCCAGTCCATTGCAGATGAGATCTTGCATCTTTAACAAGCTCCCAGGGGATGCAGAGGCAAATGGTTCATGGACCGCACCTTGAGAAGCCGTGGCCCAGAGGGCCTCAGAACGTAGAGGTTACTTGCTTCTGTCATGTGCACTCCCTTGGCTTTCATCCTTGATTGGTCTGCACTGTCTGTGACCTATTTCAGTGATAGCTCCTGCCTTCTTACTTGACTGGGAGTTCCTTCAGCTGACAGGTATTTACAGCTACCCGTGCGGGGCTGAGTTGAGTCATGTCTGTGCCCCAGTGTCTCGCACAGGGCCTGGACCAGAGAGGTGCTCACGGAGTAACCTGGGTCAGCTATTCCTGTGATCATGATGGAGCCCTGAAGCAGCCCCCACACACCCCCCCAGCTTGGGAGCAGTGGCTACCCTGGGATCTGTACGGATGGAATGGCCCTCCAACAAGTGGGGTATAAAGCCTAGCTGCAGTTCAGCTGCACTGGTCACTTGAGAAGTTAGGACAGAGGCAGAGGACTTGGGTGATTCTGCGTCAGATGACGCGTGTTGTTATGGTCCTGACACTGCCGTAGACGGCGGGCTCTGAGCTCTTGTGCTCCCTGGTGTTTGGTAGATGACAGTAGCTGGCTTCACTTATCTCCAGCCTCTCAGGTCTCTGGCTCTGAACGCAGCAGGGACTGGGGGTTGTAGAGCCACAGAGATATAAGACAGGGTCCCAGCTCTCCGGGGCCTGCCAGCACTGTGGGATATGCTCAGGGTAGTTACTCTGCAGTTACTTTAAAGTTCACTTTAAGATGACTGTAGTTTGAGCCAAGTTAACATAGGTATTAAATTCACCCTTGTAACATGAATCAAATTTGTGAGAAAAACTATAGAGGCTTAACAATCATAATGCACAGTTACTGAATCACCCTTTTTGTAAGATTAAATTCTGGAACCCCAGCCTCAGCAAAGTACCTCTCAGCTGAGCAGGATTGAGCACTGGAACTTAGAAAAGCTCTGGCAAATCTAGGACATGTGGCTCCTGACCTGGGATCTTGGCTTCTGCCCTGGTTCCTCTTCCCTTCTGAGGGCAAAGTTGGGGCTCTACTTGGCTCCCAAGAGAGTTGCACATGCATTCAGATCCCTGTTGGGCCTCTAGAACATTGACCCCCCACTGGTTCTGGGATAAATTCTCATGATAACATGGCTCTGACAGGCCAGCTCACTTTTGCTCTAGTGTTGGTTTGACATGAATCATCGATATTTCATGCTTGTTCTACGTCTTTTGCTTTCTCTTTTTTTTTTTTTTTTTAAGATTTTATTTATTTATTCGACAGAGATAGAGACAGCCAGCGAGAGAGGGAACACAGGCAGGGGGAGTGGGAGAGGAAGAAGCAGGCTCCTAGTGGAGGAGCCCGATGTGGGGCTCGATCCCAGAACGCTGGGATCACGCCCTGAGCCGAAGGCAGACGCCTAACCACTGTGCTACCCAGGAGCCCCTGCTTTCTCTTTTTATTAAGCTTGTAAAGGGCTCTCTTAACTTCGAGATCTTGTGTTAGTTTCTTGACCTCTGCCTGGAGCTTTGTTCCAGCCCCTGTGCCAGTGTGTGTTCTGATGTGCAGGAAACTTTGGGGGAGGCTGCTGGCTCTCCCTCCTGACTGCTTGGACCCTCACCTTGGCCTCTTATCACAGCCTCTCCCTCGTGTGTGTAGTTTCCCAGCAGAATGGAAACTCCCTGAAGACAGAGACTTCGCTTCATTTGCTGCTCTATTCCCAGCACCTAGCAAAGTGTTGACCTGAGAGTAGGCCCTGGGTGGAAGGGTGGGGGTACTAGTGCATGAATAACTAACACTCCTGATCAAGACCAAGTTTTAAAAATCCCACCTGGTGAGCCCATCCAGGAGGCAGAATCTGAGCCACCAGGTGTTAATTTGCTCATGTGACGCTTCTACCATGGGCCTCCTTCCCCTGAGTGGCATGCTGTGAGCCAGCAAAGCAGCTGGTGGCTGCTGACCTGGGCTGATGCCGTGGCCAGAAGCACCTTGAGAGCATCAGTGAACACTGTTGGCCCAGCACCCACCCTGTCTAGAGGTAGCCAAGCCATGAGGTTTGAAAACTCTCCGGGTGATTCTAACGTTGAGTCAGAGCTGTGAATGACAGCCCTGGGGGCCATGGTCTGGGGGCCTGGGTGAGCATCCGAGTGGCATTTTGTAGGGTTTCTACCCTGCAGCGTGCACTCCTGTGATGGCAGCTGCCTGAGAGTCTCAGCATCATTAGTTTTCGTGGTGTTGCAGACAGGTTGCTTATTTGCCCTAATGAAGTTTTGATTACTTTCCATTTGTCTCTTTCATCAGCTTTATATTAAAAAGACTTTTTATTTGGACTCTTTGTATTTTCTGCCGTTCTAAGTTTTGCCTCAAACCAAACTTTGTGTGCAGATAATAGGAGGCTAACAGAGACGAAGAGATGGGGAAGGGCCTGGAGAACCTGGTGCAGAGAGGAGCGTGGCCACTGTACTCCTTGTGACTTTGGCTGGTTCCCATCTTTCTGGACTGCTGGTGCCCCGTCTGTTGAGTGGGGGTGGGGCTGGGGTGCTCTCTGGCTGCTGCCAGCAGTTGGTACTGATCCCTTCCACCTGCTTGGCCCCCGCACTGAGCACTCTCTGTGTCATGGCTTATCCGGTGCACAGCAGTCCAGGGTAGCTATCTCCCCATTCCACTGGCAGGGCACCCAGGTTCAGAAAGGTTCAGTCCAGCATCCAGCTAGCACATGGCCCGCTGACACCTTGAACCAGGTGGCTTGACTCCCACACCCTTGCAGGGCTTCCTGTTCACAGCATGAATGAAACTTGAGTCTTGTGCGTAAGGAAAGCACTTTGTCAGTGAGTGCTATGTGCTTTGTTCAGATGTTCACTCAGCCTGGCTGCATGCAACTCTCTGTCTGGTGTCAGGGCTTGGGTGGGCCCTGCTCTCCTCAGGCCTGAAAACAGCCCCAGCATGTTTCTGCCCCCAAGCTGTAGACGAGGAAGCTATTCTGAAGGGGGTAGGTGTCGGTGCAGGGGCTGGCAGCTGCTGTGGGGCGTGGGTCTGAACCCAGGGCTTATTCTAAATTTTCCCTCCCCCTAATGGCACATTTCATTTATTGATGTCATAGAAATGTTATGTGCCCCCAGCAGACACCAGGCCTGTGGTGTGACAAAATCTAGTTAGTCCTTGCCCTCTAGGAGCAGCCGGTCTAGAAGAAGGCACTGTGGAAACCCCCACTGGGGATGTACGTTTCTTCAGTGTGTGATGGATCTGTCTGCCTCACCAGCTGCCTTCACAGACAGCGAGAGGGTTCCCTGTGTGTTTCCTGGGTCCTCCAAAGTTTTAGGTAGAACTGGGGGAATGGTTTCCAGAATCTAGAACTTCAGAGACCTGCTGCCTAGCCTGCCCTTTCTCTTCAGCTCCACTCTGCTGCCCTTTCTTGGGGCTGCCAGTCAGATTCCTCCCTAAAACCTGGCACCTGACCAGAGCTCAGTGGGTGGCAACAGGAGACACATGGTACTCAGGAGGGATGGCCTGAGACTTTTAACACCCCTTTGATGACTTCTGCCCTTAAAAATACAGTAAGGTGTATCGGAGAATATAAAGCATTGATTCTGGACCTGTAATGACTATGTAAATATAATATTTATATAATTCTAAGTTATAAGTCCTTTATAATGCATTTTGTCACTAAAATAATCTGTGTTACACTGAGTACCTCTTCTTGAGATTTTTGAAATCTTCATATTTTTATTGAAACGGACTCATAATTTGTTTTACTTGAAAACGTTTTTTAGCTTGCCATAACTAATGGCATCCAAAGAAATCATGGGTTTGATGCCCTAGCTATTTTTATTTTATTATGCTTTAAATACTTATTACATTTTTTTTTTTAGATTTTATTTATTTATTTGACAGAGAGAGACAGCCAGTGAGACAGGGAATACAAGCAGGGGAGTGGGAGAGGAAGAAGCAGGCTCCTAGCGGAGAAGCCTGATGTGGGGCTCGATCCCAGAATGCCGGCATCACGCCCTGAGCCGAAGGTAGATGCTTAATGACTGCGCCACCCAGGCGCCCCACTTATTACATTTTTTGGTAACAGCTTCATTGAGATGTAGTTCACATACCATACAACCCACCATTTAAAGTATACAGTTCAGGGGCGCCTGGGTGACACAGCGGTTAGGCGTCTGTCTTCGGCTCAGGGCATGATCCCAGCATTCTGGGATCGAGCCCCACATCAGGCTCTTCTGCTATGAGCCTGCTTCTTCCTCTCCCACTCCCCCTGCTTGTGTCCCCTCTCTCGCTGGCTGTCTCTATCTCTGTCAAATAAATAAAAAATCTTTATTAAAAAAAAAAAAGATTTAAAGTATACAGTTCATTAGTTTTTAGTATATTTGTGGAGTTCTACAACCATCACCCCCAGTCAATTTAGAATGCTTTCATCACCTCAGAAAGAAACCGTGTGCCTTTTAGAGGTCACCTCTCACCCCCTGTCCCTTCCCCTCCTGTGCTCCGCAGCCCTGGGCGACCACTGCTCTTGCTGTCTCTGTGCATTTGCCTGTTCTGGACATTTTGTGTAAACAGAATCCTACAACGTGTGGTCTTTTGTGACCAGCTTCTTTTGTTTATTGTCGTGTTTTCAGGGGTCATCCGTGTTGTCACAGAAGCCAGAATTCCATTCCTTTTTCATGGCTGAGTACTATTCCATTGTACTCATCACCACATTGTGTTCATGCATTCACGAGATGGTGGACATTTGTGGTGTTGCCATGGTTGGGCTATTACAAGTGTTGTTATGGACATTCATTTACACGTTTTTTGTGTGTGGACATATGTTTTCATTTCTCTTGCGTCCTACCTAGGACCGAGATCACTGGTTTGTGGTGTAGCTCTACTGGTGACCTACTGAGAATCTGCCAGACTATTTCCACCTTTATTATCCTTCAGGTTCTGTCTTTTATTATTAGGTTCTGTCTCCTCTTTCATTCCTCATATTGGCATTTGTGTTTTCTTCTTTTTCCTTTTTTCTTAATCAGTGCAGCTAGAGATTTTTTGATCATTTCAATGAAACATTGATTTCTGCGCTGTTTTTCTACTTTCAACTTTATTAATTTGGACTCTTACTTTTATTTTCTTCTCCTTGCTTTGGGTTTAATATTCTCTCTCCCTGATTTCTTAAGGTAGCAAATTAGATGACTGATAACGAAGTTATTTTTTTAAATAAGCATTTTAATGCTGCCCATTTCCATCTAAGCATGCATCCCACCAATCCTAATATGCTGTATTTAATTTCTTTTTGATTAAAAATATTTTGTTTATTTTTACTTCTCTTTGACCTGTAGAGTATTTAGAAGTATATGGTTTAGTTTCCAAATGTGTAGAGATTTTCCAGATACCTTTTGGTATTAATTTCTAGTGTAACTGTGTTATGGTCAGAAAACATACCTGGCATGAATTCGGTCCTTTAACATTTGTTAAGATTCATTTATGGCCCGGGATACGGTCTGTTTTGTTGAGTGTTCCATGTGCTCCTGGGAAGAGTGTGTATTTTGTTGTTAGCGGGTGGAGAGTTCTGTAAATGACAGTGTACAATGTACTCACGTTAGTTGATGGTGTTCAGTTCTTCTATCCTTGCTGATTTTTTCCTCTCTGTTGTTTCAGTTATTGAGAGAGGAGTGCTGAGGTCCCCACCAGTAGTGGGTTTGTGTATTTCTCTTTCTTGGTTCTTTTTTCTTTCTTTTTCTTTTTGTATTTTGAAGCTGCCACCAGGGCTCCACTGGGGGCCTGCTCTCAGGTCAAAGCTGTTAGAGAAAATAAGAGAAGGAGATGAAAAATAGCAGCTTATGTCTGAGCTGGCCACTTCACGTCCTTACCTCTCTTCTCATCTCCATGAGAGTCTTCAGGGAGTTGCTTTTTGTATTTTGCCCAGAGTTTTAGTTGTAATCAGTGGGGAAACAGGCTGCAGTGGGCTTACTCTCCAACCTGACCCCACATGGATTTCGAGCATATTTTCCTCTTGGCCTTGAATTTCCCCCTTTTCCTGGCTAGATGCCGCCTGTCCTGCAGTCACTACCATGTCTCCTCTCTAGGAACTGATCCCGAACCCCATTGGTCTGGATGCCCCCCTCCCTCCCTTGGTCTGGATTCTAGCTGCCTGTCAGTGTCATCCCCCGCCTGGGATGTGAGCCACATAAGGGTGGGGGGACACAATGGGCTTGTCCAGCTTGGCACCCCCAGACCTACTGTGCACTGGCACAGGGGCAGTGGCTCAGGCAGTAGTTATTGAACAAATTACTTTGAATCTGCAGCTTAACTCTGCAAAGGTTTTATGACTTTAGGAAGGTTCGTGTAACCCAAATCATGCCCCAATGAATAGATCCCCAGGTACAGGGTGGTGTTGACGGCTGTGCGGTTTAATAAGCACGTGGGTCTTCTTTGTGCCCCGTCAGTGGACAGACTGTCCTCCAGCCACAGCCTTGCCAAACTGCCCTGAAGGAAGCTGCCTGGTGCTTGTTAGTGGATCTGGCGTGAAGGCTGAGAAAGGAGGTCGGGTATGCTGAGAGGGAGCCGGCGTGCATCCTGTGATTAGGCTGTGCCGAATGGGCCACTCATTATGTTGTGTTCAGAGAGGAAAAGCAGGGCGGACGTCTCTTCTCACCTTCTGTGTGCCCTTTCTACATCAAGCACATTTCTCAGTTTTTAATTACAGTCTTTGACTGAAACATTTTCTTTAAAAAGGTCTGATTATCTGTCTCGCCTCATTCATTTATTCATTGAACATTTGCTGAGCACCTGCTGTGTGTAGGACATCTTCTTAATTTACAGGATTCAGAGAAGCTACAGGAAACACCTCATGCCCAGCTGTTGGCACCTCAATCCACCCATTTGCTAGACCAAGCCAGAAACATGGTGGCAGCTTTAGGATTGCCCTCCTCCCACCACCTTGATACCCTGTGCTTTCTTCTTCTGGGGCCAACATGTGAGGTTGTACAGGTTGTTCACTGCACACAGACTCCTGGCTGAGGAGTGGCTGGGGCTGGAATCCAGCCCATGCTCTGCTGGCCAAGTCATGCCCCGGGTGTGTGGTGGTCTCCACCTGAAGGGGTGTCTTTTTCTAATATGCACCAGGGTGCCACATGGGCCAGGGATGGCACTGTCTCTTCCCTTCTGTCTGCTGCCAAGCCTGACGAAACCCACTCCCTTTCTGTCCCCACAGCCTCGCCCTAGGACTGCTCCTCACTTTCTCTCCTGGGGCATTAGTGCCACTCACCGGCTACCCTCTTCTGTCATCCACCCTGTAGCAAGTGTCATCTTCTGGCAACGTAAATCGGAATGCATTCCCCTTTTACTTGGAACTCCTCCTGACCTTGCAGTGCCCACAGGGCAGGTCCAAGCCTCCTGCCCAGGCGCGGGCAGCTCTGCACAGCCTGGCCTGTCTCCCTCAGCAGCCTTGGTCCCAGCACGGGGCCTGCCCCACGCCCTCCCTGCAGCCGCCAGCTCACAGCACTGGTGTGGGCATGGTGGCGGCAGAGGACGACTTCCCACCTTCCCAGACTGTATGACTTGTTTGCTTGGAGTTGGTCTTACTCTTAATAAAAAGAGTAGGTAAATTATTTTCCAAAGAAGTTGGAGGAGAGGATTCTGCAAAGGAACAGCCCGAGATCTTGGGGCTGAGAGCTGGATCCTGGGCTGCAAGGTCAGGGGAAGTGCCGTCTCAGCTGAGGGAGGGTCCGTGTAACCTAGAGACACACGTGCGCCCATGCCTCAAGAGCGGAAGGGGCTCATTCTCCAGACACTCATTCTGACTGCAAAAGCACCGTGCTTTTCGTTGGCTTCCTGAGAAACAGAAAACTGTGACAGGGAGAATAACTCACTCACTCCCAACCCAGCCACAACTACCACTGACAGCTGGTCTCCCTCCTTCCAGGGTTTTATGTGCATATTTACATTTTTATGTAATTTTCTCCCGACTTAATATGATAGCATTAGCGTTTCCCATATTGTTAAAAAGTTTTTGGATGATATAATTTTTAATAATTACCTGGTATACTATAATGTATTTAACCAGTCCTCCATAATTGGGTATTTATCATACCAGCGTTTCCTTTATTACAACACTAAGGCAAACATCTCTGTGCATAAATCCCTAGATGCAGAGTGGATTAAGGAGTATGCGTGGTTTTAGGTCCTGGGTACCACTGCCCACTCCCTTCCAAGAGGGACACCTGTTCACCCTGAAGGATGGGGTTGGCGCGTTAGTTTGCTTTTAGCATAGGTGGGCTTATGCATGCTTCTCTCCATCCTGATGCAGAGCCGGTACAGAGGGATGGATGGGCTGGGGGTAGGAGAGAGTAGGAGGCTAAGGGAGCAGGCGGTGCTAGAGAAGGGACTGCCACCTACATGAGGCAGAAGGAAGTGGGGCTGAGGGCTAGCACAGTGAGGCCTGCTCTTTCTGGGGCCTCTGTCTTGGCTGCAGACCTGGTCCCAGGGTGCAAAGTCCATCGTGCTCTGGTTCACCTTCCTCAGATCGTGACATCAGCCCGTCACCCCAGCCTCAGGCCTCAGACGGACGGCCAGCATGGATTGCAGCCTGATGACTGCAGAATTCAGGATTTGGAGTCAGGTGGAATAGAAAGATTGGAAATCAACAGGGGTGTCCTTGAGATGCTAGAGGAGGGGCCTAAGCTCTCAGGACTACCAGCACAGGGAAATGGGGCCTCCACTGGGGGGGTACATGAGTGGTTCTGAGGGCAGACCGGGAGGGACTTCTTAGAGAAGGTGCCTTTTCTTTTCTTTTCTTTTCTTTTCTTTTCTTTTCTTTTCTTTTCTTTTCTTTTCTTTTCTTTTCTTTCTCTTTTCTTTTCTTTTTTCTTTTCTTTCCTTTTCTTTTTCCTTTCCTTTTCCTTTCCTTTCCTTTCCTTTCCTTTCCTTTCCTTTCCTTTCCTTTCCTTTCCTTTCCTTTCCTTTCCTTTCTCTCTTTAAGATTTTATTTATTTATTTGTCAAAAAGCGACAGTGAGAGGGAACACAAGCAGGGGAGTGGGAGAGGGAGAAGCAGGCTTCCCGCTGAGCAGGGAGCCCAGTGCGGGGCTCGATCCCAGAACGCTGGGATCATGACCTGAGCCGAGGCAGACGCTTAACAACTGAGCCACCCAGGTGCCCCAGGAAGGTGCCTTTCCTTATAGGGAGAGGTTGCTGGGCCCCACGTCTCGGATAGCTGTCAGTATAGGACTCTTTCATGCACCGTCCCTAAGTGCAGCCATTTGGTTTGTGGGCCACAGGGACTTTGAACAATAGTAGTGAAGCAGAGTGTGTGGCCCTATTAACGACACAGGCAGGCAGTAGGATGCTTGTCCCTAGTTGAGAGCCATGGACAAGGAGTGGCCTGCCCAGCGTTCCCCTGGCTCTGGGCCCAGTGCTCTCACCTTCCCCCTGGTGCTGTCCAGGCCTTGGACCCACCCAGAGGATCCCGAGGATCCCTCTGCTATCCTCTGGGATGATGCCACAGCCCCATGCTTCCCCCTTACCTCTTCTATGTTCCCTGAGTGTCCTGATCAGGTGGGTCAGCTCCTGCTGGTCTCCAAATGTGCTCATGGGTGTGGGGACACAGGAGGGGCCCGGGGGGGGTGCTCACTCAATCTCTTCTCCACCCTAGTGTGGTTCTGTGGGCTTCCAGACCTGCTTGCACCCAGGAGAAGGTCCTGCCCTTCCCCTCTTCCTCGTCCTCTTCTGCCCAGGGGCTGGCTGCCTGGGAGGTAGGCCAGCTCATCTCTTCTGCTCCTTCTTCCAGAGGCCTGGTGGCATGAGATCCACGCTGGCTTTGAACAGTGAGAAGCAGGGGCAGGGGTGATGGTCAGAGGGAGGTGTGCTGGGCATGGGGCATTCTCTGTAGCCCAGCCCAAGGCCAGTGCACTGAGCAGTGGCTTTTGTTGGTTCCTGTGACTTATCAGAGAGATAGATCCCCCCTTCCACCAACCAGTGCCCTGGTTGGAGTCATCAGTCCTGGGCAGGACCTGGTGTTTGTGGTTAGGCAGGGGATCTCCACACCCTCCATCTCTTGTTCAGAGTAGGCCTGAGCCTCTGTGCACTGCCCCTCTTTGCTTCTTGAGTGTTGGGGATGCCAGGAAGAGGTGCTCATAGCCCATGCGTAGCACAGGGGCCCACAATCTGCAGGGCTGGGCTGCCCTTGGAGGGTGGCTGTATTGTTCGAACCCGATTTAATTCGTGGCTCCGTTGTAAAGTGAGGAAAACCAATTTTTCACTTGAGAGGATCAGCAACGTGGATACATATGTAATTGTCTCTTTCTGCTTTTCTTCCTTTCCCTAGTGTTCTGTATCCATAATTTAAAATTTCACAGTCTCTGACGCGACGGCTTCTCCGTGGGCACGTTCAGATTCGTTTCAGATTCGGCAAGCGCTCATTGAGCAGCTACTCTGTGCCTCTGGCTGGGAAGCCTGTGATGTGCAGTAGGGAGGGCCAGGCTCCAGTTGGGTCGCAGATTGGGTATCATGCTGGCCCTGCCTCCACCCAGCTGTGTGATCCTGGGCAGGCCACTTTATTTCTCTGAGTCTCGGCGTCCTCAGCAGTGGGGCCAGTAATCCCAAACCCCTGGTTCTGAGGATTAAGTGAAGTCATATGTAAAGCACTTAGTAACAGACATGGCACACAGTAGGTGTTCACTTAGTGGCACCTGCCATACCTGTGTTCTCAGGTGATGATCGCCACAGGGTTGTGCCCCCCACGAGATCGTGGAAATCAGCATTCGTGAGCCGTCTTCAGTGTTGCTGAAAGCTGAGTGGGGATTGTGCCTTTGGCCCAGCTGGGTAGTGTGCCTGACCTCGCCGTCAAGTGTCTGTGCTTTTGGCTGAGGTTGTTCTAGCCCAGTGTGAGAACATAGGTCCTCCAGGCTGATCAGAGACTCCGATGTACACTCCCCCATGTCTTTGATTAATTTTTAAAAGAGAAATGAATTAATTATTGCCTAGGAAGTACGGATGCTCAGAATGTTGGGGAAGAACTGAAAGTGGGACCTTTGAAGATGCCACAGTGGGAACCCCGGCCTCAGGACCCAGCAGTTGTCCGAGGGTCCGTGATGCCCACAGACCTGGCCAGTAGATACCCCCAGAGACAGAGGAAGGTGGCAGCTCAAGACTTGTCCAGGAGTAGTTGGTGGGGCTCCTGGAGAGTGAGACACAGGTGGCTGCTTCCCTCCAGGGATCCCCTTCATGTCCCCCTCTCCCTAGACCTGAGGCCCATGGCCTGCCTCCCTGCAACCTGGTCAGCAATTCAGGCTGCATTGAGGGGTCACATCTAGGAAGGCTGCCCTTGGGTATGTTTTCTGCTTCTGCTTGGACCCAGAGAAGGTGCCTCAGGCAGGACTCCCAGGAGTCCTGCAGTTTCAGGAAGAGGTCTACTCGCTGTGCTGGCTCTCATCCTCACCCTCCCATGCAGCTCTGGACAGATGGTGCTGTCCTCCTCTCTGAGCTGTCTGAAGGGCAGTTTCACAGACCTTCCCTCCACTCCCCCACCCCATCCCTTTGGGGAGAAGGCCCAAGTGGCCCTTGTAAGTCCCCCATATTTGGTGTTCTCATTATCTGGGCCTCAGTTTTCCCCTCTGTCTGGAAGGGGCTGAATTTTGTGATGTGGTCTGTATGGAGCAACCCCCCCAGCACTAGAATTTAACTGGGAATGGCTCAGCTGAGGCCTCATGTGGTGAGTGTCCACTCCCTGTCCTGGGGTCAGGGGGGCTAGAGGCCCCAACGTAACTCACTGTTCCTCGCCCGCTCACTCCCACCAATGTCCTCGAGCTGCTTGGTTTAGATTGATTTATCAGGGGATCCTTCAAACACTTACTGAATACTTGCTGGGTGGCAAGTGGCCACGGGATGGAGGAGAATAGCTCATCCCTGCCCTGAATCCTGAGGTCACAGTGGAGGGGAGGAGACAGATATTATTGGGCAGTTAGGATGTAGAGTGATGAGAGCTGCCCTGGAGGGGTAATGAAAGGCCCACAGAAGGAGCTGATGAGTCTGCTTGGCACTTTTGGGAGGCTTGGTTGGCAGAGGGTTTTAAAGGATGCATAGGAGTTTTCTAGACAGCAAAGTCAGTATAGAGCATTTTAGACATAAAGAATACACAAAAGCATGAAGGTACAGAGGCATAAAGGGGCTCAACAGGTGAGGGAATGGCAAGGAGTTTGTGTGGTTAGAATCCACACAGGATGTGTGTATGAGAGAGAGAGAGAGAGTGTGTTTGTGTGTGTTTGTGTGTGTGTGTGTGTGTAGAGGGGGGTTAGGAAACAAGGTTAGCCTGTCAATTCAGGGCCTTCACCCTGGCCATTTTTAAGTTGTGGCCCAGACCTGCACACCCCAAGGGAGGCTTTAGAGACAGGGAGCCCTTCTCAGCCGTGCAGACACATAGTGCTCCTGACTCCCTTTAAGGAAGGCTTGGAGCCTAGGCTGGTCCTCTGGGAGCTTGAGCCAGCTCATCAGCTATACCTAAATGTAAAAGGGAAAGGTGTCTTCCCTCAGCGGATGGTTATTAAAGCACGCCATCTTTAAGCCTCATTAAGGCGTGTTAAATGCTAATGAATTTAGAGAGGGGCATCTTGGGGCCTCTGTTTCCTTGGAAACGTTTGAGAGCAGGTGCTTTATAATGAGCTGTACCTATTTTAAAAGTGAGCCATGAGGCCTGCTTTGATAGGCTGGATCTCAGATGCTGATGGGTAAGTGTGAACAAAGCTGGTGGAGGCCAGTAGAGACGCTTTGTGCTCTCTGAAATATCATTCTCTGGTGGTTTCTATAGAAACCACTGGCACCTAGGTAGGAGATTTGCCAAACTCCAGAGTCTCATTACACAACACGTTGCCTCCAGCCTGGGCAACTCAGCCCCAGCCTCTGAAGACCACTGGGGTCCTGTTGGCAGGGTGGGACAGGGTTCTGGACAAAACAGGACAGATGTGTATTGCTGTTGCTGTAATTCTACTTTAATTGTGTCTGTTCCATACCTACTGCTTGATTCCAGCAGGGTCCCCACTCTGCTTACTTCAGGCCTCGCTGACACTAAGAAAAGCTAGCGTTAGCAGAGCTCACTGCTTCCCACAGAGCACTGTAAAGGGACCTTGTATTACTGATAAATTTAAATATATATCAAAGGGGAGAGACTCTTGATATATCTCCATGCAACCAGGATGCTGTCTCAACAATTATAAATTTACAGCCAAGCTTTTCTCTATAATCATACCCATTTTCCCAGCAATCTCCTTCCTCCAGCCCCCACTGCTGGATTATTTTGAAGCATATCCCAGAAACATGCTATTATTTCATTTGTACCTACTTTTGGTTCTTTAAGAGGTAAGGACTTAAAAAAAGTATTATTATAGCATTGTCACCTCAACAGTTCAGTAGTAATTCCATAATATAGTCAGATATCCAGTCCATATTCAGATTTCCCTGATTACCTCATAATTTTAAACATTTTCAAACAGTTGCTTTGTTTAAATCAGAATCCAAACATTTGGTTGATAAATCTCTGAAGTCTTGTTTAATATGTTTCCTTTTCTTTTTTCCTTGTAACTTGTTCATTGGGGAATAAGTTGGTTGGGTGTTCCTTTTCCTTATTGCATCCCCTGTGGTGTCATTTATCACATTCCTCTGTTCCCTGTATGTCTTATAAACTGGTGGTTACAGCTGCAGCAGTGCTTCCTACACTGTGCTGTGCACACAAATCACCCAGGGTGCTTGCTGTTCTGCTTCTAATTCTGACTCAGTGGGTCTGGAGTAGGGCCAGAGAAGATACATTTCTTTTCTTTCCTTTAAAATGTACCTGTTTGAGAGAGAGAGAGAGCACAGACATGAGCAGGGGGAGGGGCAGAGGGAGAGGGAAAGAGAGAATCCTCAAGCAGACTCCCCGCTGCTTGACTTGGGGCTAGATCCACGGCCCTGAGATCACGATCTGAGCCGAAATCGAGAGTCAGCCGGTTAAAGGACTGAGCCACCCAGGCACCCATGTTTTGCTTTTTTTAAGTATCATTATGAACTCATGGATTTATAACATATTTGGTATATTTTCAGTAAGTTGTGGCTATTATTCCAATACCCAGATTACCCTGTATTTGGTGAGTGAACCTCTTTAAAATAGGCTCCTGTGTCTTTGTTTTGTTTTGTTTTTAACTCCCCCCCCACTTTTGCCCCCCTGGGTCTTGTATCTTTTTTATTTTAATCAACTTTACTGAAGTATCACTTACATACAGTTAACTGCCGTGCATTAGAGTGTGCAATTCAGTTAGTTTTGACAGATGGATACATCCATGGAGCCAGCACCACAGTCAAGATACAGAATATTTCTATCACCACAAGTCCTCTCCTGCCCTTTGGCAATAAATCCCTCCATGTACTTCATCTCCGAGGCAACCATTGATCCACTTTCTGTCACTACAGAGCAGTTTGCATTTTTCTAGATTTTTATATAAATGGAATCATACAGTAGATAGTCTTTTAAATCTGGCTTTTTTCAGTTCACGTGTGTTTGGTGTCCATCCGTATTGTAAGTATCAGGATTCCTTTTGATTGCCAAGTAGTGTTCCTGTGGGTGGATATATCAGTTTGTTTATACATTAACTGTTCATGGACAATTTGGGTTGTTTCCAGTTTTTGGTTACCATAAATGAAGCTGCTGTGAATATCCGTGAGCGGGTCTTTGTGTGGATATATATGTTCATTTCTCCTGGTAAATAACTGAGAGTGTGATTGCTAAGTGGTATGCTATGTGTATGTGTTAAGTTATGATAAATTAGCAAACTATTACTTATTAGCAGTGTGGGAGAGTTTTACTCACTCCACACTCTCATCAGCCCTTGGCCTTGTCAGTCTTTTCCATTGTAGCCACTGTAGTGGGTGTGCAGTGAGTGGTGTCTGGTTGTGGTTTTAAGTTTACATTCCTGATTCATGGATTTGAATATTGAATATCTTGTTCTATGAAGGGTCTGTTCAAATCTCTGACCCACTTAAGATAATGATGATGATGGTGATGATGATAAAGGAAAAGATGAAGCAGAGAACTAGTAGTAGTTCTAGGAGTTCTTTGTATATTCTTCGATTGTTTTCTCCCCTTCCACGGTTTCCTGTGCTTTATCTAAGAGATTTTTGCCTACTCTAAGGTTGCAAAAATTTTCTCCTATGTTTTCTTCTAAAAGTTTCACACTGTCGGGGCACCTGGCCAGCTCAGTCAGGGGATCGTGTGACTCTTGATCTCACAGTTGTGAGTTCGAGCCTGATGTTGGGCATAGAGACTACTTAAAAAATAAATAAATAAAATTTCCCACACTTTTGCTTGTACTTTTAGTCTCTGATCCCTTTTGAGTTAATTGTTGTGTATGGAATGAGGTAAGGTTTCTTCCTGTATTTTTGTTGTATGGAATACTCTGTTGTTTTAGCACTGTTTGTTGAAAAGACATTCCTTTCCAGTTAGATTATTTTTGGACCTTTGGTTGATAATCAGCTGGCCACGTAAGCACAGGTGTCTTTCTGGGTACTCAGTTCTGTTCCATTGATTGCTTGACCACATTCTCTTGGTTACCAAGGCTTTGTAGCAGTCTGTGAATTTTAGTAGTGCAAGTCCTCCAACTTTTTCTTTTTCAAGATCGTTCTGGCTATTCTAGGTTCTTTACGTTCCCATTTCAATTTTGCATTCACCTCGTCAGTTGCTACCCAAAAAAAAAGTCTGCTGGTATTTTGATTAGGATTGTATCTAATTTACAGACCAATTTTGGGAGAATTGATATCTTAACAGTATTGAGTCCTCTATGAGCATACCATCTCTCTCTGTTTATTTAGGTCTTCATTATTTTCTTTCCCCGGAGCAGTGTTTTGTAGTTTCCAGTGTTTAGATGTTGGACATGTTGTATTAAATTTATTTCTCAGTATTTCATGGTTTTGGATACTATTGTGAATGGAATTTTATTTTAAATTTCATTTTCCAATTGTTTATTGCTAATATATAGAATACTATTAATTTCCTTAACCTTGTGTCCTGTGACTTTACTAAATTTATGTCTTTTTATAGCTTTTTCATAGATTTCTTAGGAATTTTCACATACACAATCACGTTGTCTGTCAACAATACAGTTTTAGCTTCCTTTCCAGTGTGTATGTGTTTATTTCTTTTTCTTGCTGTATTGCTAAATTGCTTTACTAAACTTATGTCTTTTTATAGCTTTTTCATAGATTTCTTAGGAATTTTCACATACACAATCACGTTGTCTGTGAATAATACAGTTTTAGCTTGCTTTCTATGTGTTCATTTCTTTTTCTTGCTGTATTGCAATCACTAGCATCTCCAGTACAATGTTGAATAAAAGTGGTGAGAGTGAACATTCATGTCTTGTTCCTGACCTTATGGGGAAAGCATTCAGCCTTTCACCATTAAGAATGATGTTGGATATGGGTTTTGGGTAAATATCCTAAATCAGTTTAAGGGAGTTACCTTCTATTATTAGTTTTCTGAAGGTTTTATCATATATTAGTGTTAAACTTTGTTAAATGATTTTACCAACCTGTATTTTTTCCTGTATTCACTTAATATGGTGAATTACATTTATTTTTAAAAGAAGTGTGACATGAACCATTGCATTTCTGGAATAAATCTTACTTGGTCATGATGTATTATTTTTTTATGTATGGCTAATTCTAGTTGCTAATATTTATTAAGGATTTTATATGTTTGTTCATGAGGATTATTGGCTTATATCTTTTTCTTGTGTTGTCTTAGTCTTGTTTTGATGAGAGATTAATATTGGCTTCAAAAAAATGAGTGGGGAAATCTCTCATCATGTACTTCCTGAATGTTTGCATAGAAGTGGTGTATTTTCCTCCTTAATGTTTAACGGAATTCACCAGTAAAGACATCTGGACCCAGGGTTTTCTTTGTTGGAAGATATTTGATTACAAAAAATTTTAACGGTGTATATAGGGCTATTCAGGTGTTCTGTGTCTTCACTTTTGTAACTTTTTTCTTTTAAGAAATTTGTCCATTTTGTCTAAGTTGTCAAATGTGTTGGCCTCAAATTGATCTCAATGTTATTTCATTACTTTTTTGGGGGGATTTTATTCATTTGGGGCATCTGGGTGGCTCAATTGGTTAAGTATCTGCCTTTGGCTTGGGTCATGATCCCAGGGTCCTGGGATTGAGTCCCACATTGGGCTTCTCTGCTCCGTGGGAAGCCTGCTTCTCCCTCTCCCTCTGCTCTCTCTCTCTCTCTCTCTCAAATAAATAAATAATATCTCTAAAAATAAAAGTAATCCTTAAAAATGAAAGATTTTATTTATTTACCTTAGAGAGAGAAAGAAAGAGCAAGTGAGAGATACAAGGCTCCATCCCAGGACCCTGGGATCACGACCTGAGCCAAGGGCAGACACTTAACCAACTGAGCCACCCAGGTGCCCTTGTTTCATTACTTTTTGCTATTATTCATTCATTCATTCATTCATTCATTCATTCATTCAATTTCATTTATTTGTTGTTACTATTTATTAATTAATTATTTATTATTTTTCATTATTTTTCCTTCCTGTTGATCTGAGTACCAATCTGGTGTCATTCCCCCAGTCTGCAGAATGTACTTTAACATTTTTTGTAGTACAGACTTCCTGGTGGTGAATTATCTCAGTTTTTGTTTACTTTATTTTGCCTTCGTTTTTTCCATGTCAGCCCTTTGTGAAAATACCTTTATGGAAGTATAATTGACCTACATTAAACTGGGTATTTGAAGTATGCAGCTTGATAAGTTTTGACATATGTATACATCCATGGAACCATCACTACAGTCAAATTAAGTGGTAATATCCATCATCTTCAAATGTTTTTGTGCTCCTTTGTAATTTCTTCTCCTG
This sequence comes from Ailuropoda melanoleuca, assembly GCF_002007445.2. Lineage (NCBI taxonomy): Eukaryota > Metazoa > Chordata > Mammalia > Carnivora > Ursidae > Ailuropoda > Ailuropoda melanoleuca. The sequence goes on from NC_048231.1 coordinate 37,720,655, forward strand.
CCCCTCTCTGTGGCTTACTCTTGGCTTCAGGCACCCACTCATCTGTTTTGTCATTATAAATTAGTTTCCATTTTCTAGAATTTTTTGTGTAAATTATAGTCATATGTATGTATTCTTTTTAAATGTGGGTTTTCCCCACATTCAGCATAATTATTTTGAGATTGATCCATGTTATTGTGTGTACAAATAATAGTTTATCCCAACCTTTTGATAAGTAGGGTTCCACAGTAAGGATATACCATAGTTTATCTATTTACTATAGATGGACACTGAGTTGTTTCCAGCTTTTGGTTATTACCAATAAAGTTACTATGAACATTCATGTACAAGCCTTTTTGTGAGTACATGTTTTCATTTCTTTGGGTGTTACAGACTACATTGTGCCCCTCTCCCACTCATATGTTGAAGCCCTAACCCCTAGTGTGACTGTATGGGGCCTCTAAAGAGATAATTCAGGTTAAATGAGGTCATAAAGGTGAGGCCCTAATCCAATAGGACTGGTGTCTTTAAAAGAAGAGGAAGTGACAACAGAGCTTTCTCTGGGCTCCATGGAGAAAAGGCCACGTGGAGACTCAGCAAGAAGTTGAGTCTTCAAGCTAAGGCAACAGGCCTCAGCAGAAACCAGCCCTGCTGGCACCTTGATCTTAGACCCCCAGACCCCAGGATTGTGAGATAATAAATGTCTGTTGTTTAAGCCCCAGACTGTGCTACCTTTTTATGGCAGCTTGAGCAGACTAAGATATTGGATAAATACCTAGGATTAGAATATCTAGGTAGTATGCTGGTCTATGTTTAACTTGTAAAGAAACTTCCAGTTTTCCAAATGGTTGCACTATTTTACCATCCCACAGACATTGTGTGAGGACCCCATTGCACTGCATCATAGGCAACACTTGCTGTGATAGGCCTTTTAAATTTCAACCATTCTGAAATGAGTGTAGTGGCATCTCACGGTGGTTTTAATTTGCATTTCCCAAATGACTAATGATGTGCATCTTTTCCTGAGCTGCTTTGCCATCTGTATGTATATTTTTTTGATGAATGCCTGTTTAAGTTTCTTGTCCATTTTTTTTTTAAAAAATCAGACTGTTTTTGTGTTACTGAGTTTTGAGAGTTCTTTATATATATGTTTATCACATGTATGATTTGCAAATACTTCTTCCCAGTACGTGGGTTGTGTTTTCATTCTCATATTTTTGGAAGAGTAGAATTTAAAATTTTTGATAAAGTTTAATTTCTCAATGTTTTTCTTTTCTAATCATTCTGTTAGTGTCGTGGCTAAGCAAACTTTGCCTAACCTAAGGCCACAAAGGTTTGCTTCTGTGTTTATTTTCAGAGGTTGTATAGTATTGGGCTTTATATTAGTCTGTAGTCCATCTCATACTAATTTTTGTATGTGGTGCAAGGTAATGGATGGAAGTTCATGGTTTTGCATGTGGATATTCAGTATTCCTGCAATATTTGTTGAAAATAATTCCCCTGCCTTTGTAACTTTGGAAAATTAGTTGACTGAATATGTGTAGGTCTATTTTTTTTAAGATTTTTTAATATTTATTCTTTTTTTTTTTAAGATTTTATTTATTTATGTGATAGAGAGACAGCCAGCGAGAGAGGGAACACAAGAAGGGGAAGTGGGAAAGGAAGAAGCAGGCTCATAGCAGAGGAGCCTGATGTGGGACTCGATCCCGGAACGCCGGGATCACGCCCTGAGCCCAAAGCAGACGCTTAACGACTGCGCTACCCAGGCGCCCCCTTAAGATTTTTTTAAAAAAAGATTTTATTTATTTATCTGACAGAGAGAGACAGCCAGTGAGAGAGGGAACACAAGCAGGGGGAGTGGGAGAGGAAGCAGCAGGCTCCCAGCAGAGCAGGGAGCCTGATGCGGGGCTCGATCCCTGAACCTGGGGATCACGCCCTGAGCCGAAGGCAGACGCTTAAACGACTGGGCCACCCAGGTGCCCCTATTTTGTAATATCTTCTCTCCCATTGCTTTCTTTGTCTTTACACCAATACCCCCATTGTTTTCTTGTAATCTTTCTCATTATTTTCATCTAATGAGTCTTGAAATCAGGTAGTATAAGTTTTCCAATTTTTTTCTTTTTCAAAATTGTTTTGGCTATTCTCTTTGCACTTATATTTCAATTTTATAATCACTTTGTCAGTTTTCTACCAAAAAAGGCCTGCTTGATCTTCAAATGATATTGTATGTGATCTATCAATCAATTTTGGAGGAAAATTGAATTCTTAACAGTTTTGAGTCTTCCTATCCATAAGCATAATATACTTCTCCATTTATTTGAATCTAGTTTGGGGCACCTGGGTGGCTCAGTCAGTTAAATGTCTGACTCTTGATTCTGGCTCAGGCCATGATCTCAGGGTCCTGGGATTGAGCCCTGGGTAGGGCTCTACACTCAGCGGGGAGCCTACTTCTCTACCTCTCTTCCCCTCTGCCCCTACCCACCCTGCTCACATGTGCATGCTCTTCCTCTCTTTTTCTCTCTCTCTAAAATGAATACATAAATCTTTAAAAAAATAAATCTAGTTTAATTTCTTTCACTAGTGTCTTATAGTTTTCACTGTGTAGTTCTTAAACGTTGTTAGGTTTATTCCTAAGTATTTATATTTTTACACTATTGTAAGTTGTATTTTAAAATTTCAATTTTTGATTGTATATTGTTGGTATAATAGAAATACACTGATTTTTATGTATTCACCTTGAATTCCATAACTCTAAGTCATTAGTTCTGGTTGCTTTTTTGTAGATATTGTATTTTCTGCAAAGATGATCATGTCATCTGTGAATAAAGGCAGCTTTAATTCTTTTTTTACAATCTGGATGCCATTTCTTCCTCCCATGCTGCATTCTATCCCTTCCTTCCAGCTTATTGCATTGGCTTAAGCCTGTAGACCCGTGTTGAAATGAAGTGGCAAGGTGGACATCTTTGCCTTGTTCTCAGTATTAGAGGGGAAGTATTCATTCTTTTTCACAGTTACATATGTTAGCTATGTGTTTTTGTAGATGCCCATATGAATTTGAGGACATTCCCTTTTATTCCTAGTTTGTTGAGAGTTGTTATTGTGAATGAATGTTGGATTTTGTCCGTTGCCTTTCTGACATCTTTTGAGGGATAATATGTTTTTCCTATTTACTCAGTTAATATTAGGTGGATTTTGTCAAAAGATTTTTCAGTTATTAAAACAACCTTGCATTCTTGGGATAAACTCCACTTGATCATGATTTATTATCCCCTTTATATAATTTGGGATTCTGTTGGCTAAAATGTGTTAAAAATTTTCACATCTGTGTTCAAAGGGATATTGATCTGTACTTCTCTGGTCATGTCTTTGTCTCCTTTTGGTATCAGGGCAATGCTGGCCTCATAGAATGACTGTGATTGTTCCTTTCTCCCCAGTTTGCTGGAAGAGTTTGTGTAGAGTTGCTGTTATTTCTTCTGTAACATTTGCTGGAATTGACTAGTGAAGTCATCTTAGCCTAAAATTTTCTTTTCGAGGAGGTTTGAAACCTCAGATAAAATTTATTTAATAAATATAGGGTTATTCTAGTGTTCTCTTTCTCTTTGAGTGACCTTTGATAGTTTGTGTCCTTCAAGAGATTTTTTTCTTTCATCAAAGTTATCTAATTTTTTGGCATAAATTGTCTAGAGGCTTGTTAATTTTGTTGACCTTTTCAAAGTACCAGATTTTCTTTCATTGATTTTTCTTTATTTCTTTTCCTTTTAAAAAACTTAATGATTTCTTTTCTTAATTATTTCCTTCTGCTTAAACCTTGGGTTTAACTTTATATTCTTTTTCTAGTTTCTTAAAGTGGAAGTTGAGACTTTTGTTCTTTTCTAACATAGATGTTCAGTGCCACAGGAGCTCTCCCTTATCCAGGAGGGATACGTTCCAAGACCCCCGTGGATGCCTGAAACCATGGATGGGACTGAACTCTATATACTGTATACTATGTTTTTTCCTATACATACATGCCTATGATAAAATTTAATTTATAAATTAGGAACAAGTAATAGATTAGCAACAATAATTAATAAAATAGAGCAATTATAACAATTTAATATAACAATATAATAAGTTATGTGAATGTGGTCTCTTTCTCAAAATATCTTATGTACTTACCCTTCTTTTTCTTGTGATGGTGTGAGATGATAAAATGCCTATATGATGAGGTGAAGTGAATGACATGGGCACTGTGACATGCAAAGGTCAGGCTACCACTGACCTTCTGACACTATGTCAGAAGGAAGATCATCTGCACCCAGACCACAGTTGACCTCGGTGACTGAAACTCTGGAAAGCAAAACCGCTGGAGGGGGGGGACTGTTGTGTTAATTTCCCTCTGGGTGTTGCAGCTACGTTAACACAACTGTTGATATATTGTGCTTTCATTTTTATTTAGTTAAAAAATACTTTCAGGGCGCCTGGGTGGCTCAGTCGTTAAGCATCTGCCTTCGGCTCAGGGCGTGATTCTGGAGTTCTGGGATCGAGCCCCACATCAGGCTTCTCCACTAGGAGCCTGCTTCTTCCTCTCCCACTCCCCCTGCTTGTGTTCCCTCTCTCGCTGGCTGTCTTTCTCTGTCAAATAAATAAATGAAATCTTAAAAAAAAATACTTTCTAATGCTTTTTTAATTTCTTCTTGGTCTTCATGGATTATTACAGGAGTGTGCTATTTCGATTCCAAATACTTGGGAATTTTCCAGATATCTTTTATTGATTTTTAATTCCATTGTGTTACAGAACATACATTGTGTGTTTGAATCCTTTTAAGTTTATTGAGACTTGTTTGACATTCTAGAATATGGTCTACCTTGGTAAATGATCTGTGTGTAATTGAAAATAATGTTTATTCTCCTGTTATTGGGAGTAGTGTTGTGTACATCTCAATTAGATTGAGCTGGTAAATCGTGTTATTCAAGTCTTCTGTATCCGTTCTGATATTTCTGTCCATTTGTTCTCTTAGTTAAGAGCAGCTGGTTGAAATTTGTGAAGAGTGAATTTGTCTTATTTCCTTTTTAAGTTCTATTAGTTTTCCTTCATTTATTTTGAGCCTCTCTTATTAGGTGCCTAACCATTGAGGATTGTTGTTTCCCTGATGAATTGACTCTTTAATCATTATGAAAAGACTTCCTTTATCCCTGGTAATATTCTTTATTCTGAAATCTCCTCTGTCTGTCATTAACCTAGGCGTTCCTGGTTTACTCTGATTACTGTTAACATGATACATCTTTTTCCATGTATTTACTTTTAACCTATTTCTGTCTTTATAATTAAAATGTGTTTTGGGGCACCTGGCTGGCTAAGTTGGAAGAGCATACAACTCTTGATCTCAGGGTTGTGAGTTCAATCCCCATGTTGGGCGTAGAGATTACTTAAATAAATGGGTCTCCTGGGTGGCTCAGTCGGTTAAGCATCTGCTCTTGCATTTGGCTCAGGTCATGATCTCAGGGTTGTGAGACTGAGCCCTGCGTGGGGCTCTGCACTCAGCGGGGAGTCTGCTTGTGGATTCTCTCTCCCTCTTTGCCCTTCCCCCCGCTTGTTATCTCTCTCAAATAAAAAAATCTGGAGTGCCTGGGTTAACAGTTAAACATCTGCCTTCGGCTCAGGTCATGATCCCAGGGTTCTGGGATTGAGCTCCGCATCGGGCTCGCTGCTCATTGGGAAGCCTGCTTCTCCCTCTCCCACTCCCCCAGATCGTGTGCTCCCTCTCTCTCTCTCTCTCTGTCAAATAAATAAAAATCTTAAAAAAGTTAAAAAACCTTTAAAAGTAAATAAATAAGCTTTATTATTTATTTTATTTTTTAAAAGATTTTATTTATTTGACAGAGAGAGATATGTGAGAGAGCACGCATGAGCAGGGAGGGGCAGAGGGAGAGGTAGAAGCCGACTCCCCACTGAGCGGGGAGCCCGGTGCAGGGTCTAGTTTCAGGACTCCACGATCATGACCTAAGCTGCAGATGACAGACAAACTTTAAAAAATAAATAAATAAAAATGTGTTTCTTGTAGGCAGCACTTAGTTGGATCTTGATCTTTAGTTTAATTCTGTGTACCAGCCTTTTTCTTTGAGCTGGTGTATTCATCCTGTTTTCGTTTAACACAGTCGTTGTGTTTGGGTTTCAATTCACCATCTTGCCATTGTTTTCATTTGTTGCACCTGTTCTCTTCTCTCTTTCGTTTTTGTTTTTTTCCTGCCTTTTTTCTTGGATTAACTTAGTATTTTTATGATTTCATCTTATCTGTTTTGTTGCTTTTTTAATCCATGGATTTATGCTGTGGTTTACTTTTAGAGGTTGCTTTAGAGTTCATAGTATACGTCTTTATCTTATGAGCCCACCCTCAAGTCCTATTAAATCTCTTTACGTATTGTGTGAGCTTGTATTGAGTTTTCCCCCTTAATAGTCTTTGTGCTATTGTTGGCATACATTTTATTTCTACATATATTACAGTCCCCAGAATACATTGTTATTATTTTTTGCTGGCAACAGCAAATTATTTTTAAAATATTTTAATACTAGAAAAGTATGTTCTATTTCCCTGCATATGTACTGTTTCCATTGCTTTTCAATCTTTTTTTTTAAAAAAGATTTTATTTATTAGAGAGAGCAAGCACAAGCAGGGGCAGAGGGAGAAAGAGAAGGAGGCTCCCCCCTGAGCAGGGAGCCTGACGTGGGGCTCGATCCCAGGACCCTGGGATTGTGACCTGAGCCTAAGGCAGACTCTTAACCGACTGAGCCGGTCAGGTGCCCCACTTTTCAATCTTTTGTGTAGATTCTGGTCGGTACAATTTTCTTTCTGCCTTAAAGACTTGCAGTTTTTGTTTTCAACAGTCACACATATTTCAGAGAACTTAATTTGGAGAAAAAAAATGGTCTTTTGGATTTACCCAATCATCTACCATTTCTGGTGCTCTCCCTTCATTCCTGAAGTTCTCACTTTTCCTCTGCTATTATTTATCTTTAGCCTGAAAACTGTGTTTAGCATTTTTTGTAGATAGAGCAGGTCTGCTGATGATAAATTTACTTGGCTTTTCTTCATCTGTGAAGGTCTTTTATCTCCCCTTCATTCCCACAGGATATGTTTTTGTCTATAACATTCTGGGCTGACACTCCTTCCTGTCACCACTTTCACTGTGTCCACAGTCTTCTGGCCTCCATAATTTCTGATGAGAAATCCCCAGCCCTTCAGATTGCTTCATGTGATGCTTCATTTTTCTAACCTGGGTGCTTTCGAGATTTTTCCTTTAGCTTTTCAGCAGTTTGATTGTGATGTGTGAGGGCTTGGTTTTCCTTGGCTTGCTGAGACTCTTGACTCTGTAAGTTTATGCCTTTTGCCAAATTTGGGCACTCTCTGTCAACAAATATATATTTTTTTCTGCACTGCTGTCTTTCCCCTCTCTTTTAGGAACTCCAGTGACAAAAATACTTAATTTTTTGATGTTATCCCACAGGTCCCTAAGGGTTTGTAGGTTTTTTCTTCAGATTGTATCATTCCTGTTGATCTGTCTTCAAGTTCACTAAGTCTTTCTTTTGTCACTTCCATTTTGTTATTGAGTTTATTCCATGGTTGGTTTTTTTTTTCCCAGTTCTAAATTTTTCTATTAAAGGAAAAAAATGCAATTCCTGGGACACCTGGGTGGCTCAATTGGTTAAGCATCTGCCTTCTGCTCAGGTCATGATCCCAGGTCCTGGGATTGAGGCCTGCATCAGGTTCCCTGCTCAGTGGGGAGCCTGCTTCTCCCTCTCTTGCTCCCCCTGCTTGTTCACTCTCTCTCTGTCAAATAAATAAATAAAATCTTTTTTTAAAAAAGAGTGTTTATGGCATTGAGGATTATTATAATCACTATTTAAATGTGTCTGATAATTCTAGCATCTGGGTCACTTCAGGGCTGACATGTATCATTTCTCTCTACTATTTACATTTTCCTGGTTCTTTATATGTCGAGTAACTTCAGAATATATCCTACACATTTTGAAAATCATATGGTAAAATCCTGGGTCCTATTAAAGTCCTATGGAGAATAGTGATTTGTTTGTCTTAATAGGCGACCAACCATTTTAGATTGAGATTCCAGATTCTTTCTCTCTTTCATTGGGCAGTGGTTCCATTTTCATTACAGTGTTCAAACGCTTTGTGATGCTGGGCCACGAAGAGGTTTGTTTCAGACTTGGGCAGTAGTTATATGGTATTCTGCTTCTCCTAGTTTCAGCTGTGCTTCTGTGATTGTATTCCATGACTATATTGCTTAGGGATTGTCCTGGGGTGCATGTCAGTTCACACATAGAACTAGAGGATTCTCAGCTCTCTCCTCTTTGGAACTTCTCCTACGTGACCCCCCCCCCAGGGCCTCCTTTCCTGGTTCTTCTGCCCAGAGAGATGGCATTGTCTCAGACTGTTAGCCTTCTGCCTCATCACGGTATCCATAACTGGGATCCCTTTCAAGGCAAAGTAGCCAGAGAAAATAGAGGAAAAAAATAATGTGGCTTTCCACCTTACCATTGTTATAATAAAGACCCTTTTCCCCAGCTTTTCTATTCAGATGTTTTCCATCTGGGTTTTAGGTACTTGTGCTGCACACCCAGACCACTGCAGTCCTGCTGTTGGGGCTGGCATTGGGTCAGGGCAGGAGAGCAAGAGGATATATTTTTAGATTTCCCCCATACTCTCTGGCTTACAGGGGCCCATTTTGTTGTTCCTTTGACCAGAATGACAGATTTATTTCAGAATTTTTGCTATCCGTGTTCCCTGTGTAGTTCCTTAATTCACTAAGTCAAATTGTCAAAGTCAGGAGTTAAAAGACAGCAAACAGGCAACCCCCTCCCCCAAACCCCACAAATCTAGGCCCTTACCTTTCAAATTTTTATTTCCCTCCCCAGCCCACTTGCTATTATTTACTCTTTAAAGCCTTTAGGTAGTTGCTTCTTGAATTTTGTCCAGAGCTTTTAGTTATAATTGGTAGGAGAGAATAAGAGGCCATAGCAGGCTTACTCCATTTTGGGTTACAATTAGATTTCATCTTTTAATCCGGTCTTTTTTTTCTCTTTGGTATATGTTTTGAATAATTTCAATTGCTGTGTCTTCTAGTTCACTTTTTTTTTTTCAGTATCTCATCTGCTGTTAATCCCATCTAATGTATTTTTCATCTCAAACATTGTGTATTTCATCCCTAGAAGTTCAGTGGGGGACTCCTGTGTCCTCCACGGCTCTACCTAGCATGGTCACTTTTGCCTTTACCTCCCCCCCCTTTTTTTAGAGGGAAAGAGAGCACACGTTGGGGTGGGGAAGAGCAGAAGGAGAGAATTTTAAGCAGACTCCATGCTTAGCACAGAGCCTGACAGTGGGGCTCGATCTCACAACCCTGAGATCATGACCTGAGAGGAAATCAAGAGTTGGACGCTTAACTGATTGAGCCACCTAGGCACCCCACTTTCCTTCACCTTCTTAAACGTACACGAGACAGTTACAATCACTGTTGTGGTGCCGAGGTCGGTCATCTGTTGCTTCTTGGTTTAGCTGGGTTTAGAGACCATAATCTGAGTGATGTGGTTGCTTCTTGTTTCTAGGCCCCTTCTGTGGACAGAGCTAGGAAGTGGTTTTGTTGTTAAGAAAAAATACCTCAGGGGCACCTGGCTGGCTCGGTTGATGGAGTGTGTGACATTGATCTCAGGGTTGTAAGTTTGAGCCCCACGTGGGGTGTGGAGATTACTTAAAAATAAGATCTTGGGGCACCTGGGTAGCGCAGTCGTTAGGCGTCTGCCTTCGGCTCCGGGCATGATCCCGGCGTTCCGGAATTGAGTCCCACATCGGGCTCCTCCGCTGGGAGCCTGCTTCTTCCTCTCCCACTCCCGCTGCTTGTGTTCCCTCTCTCGCTGCCTGTCTATCTCTGTGAAATAAATAAATAAGTAATCTTAAAAAAAAAAAAAAAAGATCTTAGAAAAGAAAAAAAAACTCATTTTTTTCCCTATTCAAATTTAGCTTTACAGAATTTTTCTTTAACTTGTTTGGTTTTATGTATTTTCTCTTTTTTATACTGGAAATTTTTATTTCTGTCTGCCTTCACAGAATTTTGGGGGTATATGTCAACACTAGCTGTGCAATGATTGAAGACAGTTTAAGATTTCTTGTGGTTCTTTTGGTCCACAGAGTATGTCCAGTTAGGATCTACCATCAAATTACTGATTTTCTGTTCAGAATGTATATTCAACTAAGAATATGCCATTATATTAGTGTGCTTTAGAGTCTCCCAAAATAAATCCCATTTGTGTGGTTAAGCTACCAGCTCAACACATGGTTAGTTTTATTTGCTTAATTTTGCTTTCATATCTTAGAGCCTGCTTTATGTTAATTTGGTTGCATCATTTTTCAAAATGGCTCTAGAGAAGGGATTGGAAAACTGTAGCTTGTAGGCCCGATCTGGCCTGCCACCGGCTTGGTACAGTTCTTGAGCTAAGAATGGTTTCTAGGGGTGCCTGATGGCACAGTTGGTTAAGTGTCCAACTCTTGATTTCCGCTCAGGTAATGATCTCAGGATTGTGAGATTGGGCACCACCGTTGGGATGTGCACTCAGCGTGGCGTCTGCTTGAGATTCTCTCTCTCCTCTGCCCCTCTCCCCACTTGCACTTGCATGTGCTCTCTCACTCTCTCTCTCTAAAATAAATGAACAAAATCTTTAAAAAAGAATGGTTTCTCCATTCTCAAATGGTTGTAACATACACATGCGTGCACACGTCTGCACACAGGCACATGCACACAGAAGAGTATGCAGCAGTAACTGTATGTGTCCCCCAGACCCTAAACTGTTTACTGTCTGGCCCCTTACAGACATCCTCTAAGTTCTGTCTCTAATCCTCTCTCATCCTGTCTCTATTCTTTTTCTCTGTTTATTTACTTCTTTAGTTTTTGGTTTATCTTTTTGTTGTTTTTAGTGGAAGCAAACCACACACACATATTCCTGTGCCTTCTTCCATTTACCCTGTAAACTGTTTCTCTGCCACCTGGTTTTTCTCACTGGCCGCCCCGTAGCAGGGCGGGTGGGCAGGCCTCACTCTTCACAGTTGCATCACGTTCTGGAGTGGGGATGTACTAAGGTTTATTCAGCCGGTCCTTTCTGGATGTACGTTTGGGTTATTTCCAGTTTTTTATTTTTATAGGTATTGCTGCTTTCAGCGGTGCTGTACTTACATCTTTTTGGGGTTTTGCCAGTGTACCTTTGGGATCATTCCTACAGGTTGCTTTGCTGGGTCATGCAGATTGCTGAGATACAAGGCATATGTTATTTTGCTTGATGTTGCCCCAGTTCTCTCCACAGGGATTGTGTCATTTTGTGTTTCTGTCAGCAGTGTGTACAGTTAGCTGATGCCCCGTAGCCACCTAATGGAGTGTGTTGTCAAACTGGGATTTTGCTAATTTGATAGGTAAGAAATGGTATCTCTGTGTAATTTAAATTTGCATTTCTCTTGGTATGAGCAAATGAAAGGACCAATTACATTTCCTTTTATATGAACTCTCTGTTTACTTTTCTAGCATTTTTTTGTAGAGGTGCTGGGTCTTTCCCATCTGCTTTGAGAAACTGTATTAGGGACCATAACCTTTGCCTCTAATATAAGTTGCAAATATTTCTCCCATTTGTCATTTTTATTTACTTGTTTTGTGTGCCATTGTTATTATGTTCATGTAGCCAGATTAACCCATTTTTCTTCTCATTGCTTTTGGCCTCAGAGTCATGGTGAGGAAAGGTTCCTGTAGAAAAACTCAATCAGGTCCTCTTTTCTATTTTTTTTAACATGAATTCCTGACCCTTTGTGAATTTATGAACAGAGCACTTTTGGTGTATGCTGTGCTCTGTGATTGGTCACTTGTGTGAATTTAAACTCTAGAAACAGGCCCTTTTCTCACTTCTCCAGCTTGCTTTTATGCATAGATTCCTGACATCTTAGCATTTGAAGAGACTCCAGTGTTTATTTTCAGGGAGAAGGAATTGAACTCTGAGGAGAAGGAACTTGCTCAACGACCCACAGCTCTGAGCTGGGGACTCTGGCTCCGGCCGGGACGGAAGAGAATGTCCCTGAGCATCTGCTTCATGTCAGCCGCTGAGCCGGGCACATCGCCTTTGTTTGCCCCCAGGCTGTAGGCCCCATTACTCTCCCCACCTTACAGGCGTGGAGGGTGAAGCAGAGAGGCGTGGTTTGCCCAGGACCGCGCAATTTAGGAACAGGCCCCCTGGGTGTATGCCTGAGAGCTTGGGCCCTCTCACGAGGGGAGGGAGGCAGGCCTCCACCAGCCTCCCCAGGGCCAGCGATGATGTGACATTGAGCCAGGTGCTCTGCTTCTGCCTCCCACCCCCACTGTGGTCTCAAGAGTTCCTTGAGAGTCACGTCTCCTTTGTTTCCATGTCCAGGACCACAGGAGGACCCTGTGAATGAATGTCATCTCCTAGGGTGTCTAACAGAGCCAGTGGCAGCAGCTCCCCAAGTGCCTGATGTTGCTGGGAGCTAGAGACCTCAGAGTCCCTACTTTTCAAGCTGTCCTTTTGTTCGTAATCCATTTATGTATCCACTCATTCACTTATCCAGACGTCAGTTCAGCACACCTTAGTAATGCTTGTGCTCTGCAGACCCAGTGCTGCCCAAGGGCGACCCAGAAATGCCCGTGCCCGGGAACTCACGGTCCTGTGGGGTAAGCAGGTGACTGAGGGAGCACGGGGTCCCTTGGGCGCCAGAGCAGTGTCTCCCTTGCCTTCCCTCAGGCTTGGGTGCAGAGGAGTGGTGGGGTGGGGCCAGGGGGCTAGTGCACCCCCGTCCTCCTTTCTGAGGTCCAGTGGTACCCAGAGGCAGAGGTTTTCTTGTTGGCAGCCCAGGCCCTTTGTGGTGATGACCAAAAAGCCAGGCCTGGAGAGGGAAGGGACTCCCCCAGGCACACAGTAAGTCAGCAGCTGGGCCAGAACCGGAGCCCAGCCTGCGCCCCAATCACGTGCACTTTGGAAGTGGCAGGGACATGAGGAAGGGCAACCCGTGCTTTGGATGAATCAGAGTCAGCCCATAGTTTCCCAGGTTTGTCCAGTGCACCAAGCAGTTGTCAGATTTCAGGGATGTTGAGTGATTTTCATAACTGAGTATGTCATGGTGTGGATTACGCCTCCCGCTTTCCCCAAAGCCAAAGCCTTCAACCAGGTATCTGCTTACCTGACAGAGGCCCCTGGCTCCCAGAAGAGTCCAAGGAGGGCTCCCTTCTGGATCCAGCTAGTTAGGCCCGCGTAGTGCCATCCCATGCCCCTGGGATGGGACATACCAGCTGTTGGTGTAATTAAGGTTGCCATAAAACCCACCAGCTAGACACACAAATGGCTCCTCTGCTCTTTCCCGGGGCAGGAACAGTTGTGAAGGCGAGTAAATCACGTTTGGCGGCGATCACTTCAAAGGTCAGCCTTCCACTTACAGCAGCGTTATTGGCAGGGATCGCCCGTAACACGGCTTGTTTCCTGGCCATTCAATTTTATGGTGCCCTAATGAATTGGGCCGTTTCCATCCGTTCTCAGGAACATACAGAACAACGGTTTTTGTTCTCCTGGAAAGTTTGTCTTAGGAGGCAGGTGTGATGGTGGGCTCACGGGTAGTTCCATCGTGGACAGGCTGAGGGCCCGTGGCACCTTGCTCCTCTCTGGGCCATCACGCCTCCCTCTGGGAAAAGCTACCTCTGGGCTGTCATCATGAGATAATTTATGTGGAACCCCTGCCCAGTGGCTGCCACTTTTTGGGCACTCAGAAGTGGCTAGGGGGGCCCTCTTCTTCCTCTGTCCTTTCCTGGGTCAGTGGGTTTCCCAAGCCCCTGTGGGGATCAAGGTGCTGTGGCTGGAGAGGGGCTGCAGCATGTAGGCTGGAACCTGCTCACGGGAGCTCGCGGTCCTACCTACCCGGGAGCTGGGAACTGCCCGGCGCATGTGGGCACCCACCAGTGGCCATTCTCTATGAGCTGCTGTAGCTCTGGGCACTACTCCATGCCTCTCCCACCACCGGGCAGGACAAGCTGCTCAGTGCACACAGGCCACAGCCAGGGACATAAGTTGGACCAGGCGTACTCTTCTCTTGGTATTTGCTACCCCGGCAGTCTCTGGATTCCCTGCTCCTCACCTGAACGGTGGTGATGGAGAGGGCTTTGGGGAAAGGCAGAGAAAGGTGCTGAGGCCCAGTGTGGCCTAGGCAAATGGAGGCCTGGGGTGGCTGAAGTGAGGGGTGACTGGAATGGCCCCTGGGATGGGAGGAGCCAGCAAAGAGATTGCTTCAGAGCCATGACTATGGGGCATTGCTCCCTCCCCTCCCCTCCTTTCCCCTTCCCTCCCCACCAGAGTGGATTCCAGACCCGGTCTTGGGGTGGTACTGTTGTGAGATGGACTGTTGTGCAAATTCAGGGGAACTGATAGTGGAGACTGTGAAGTCATGCGCCCCCCCGCCCCACCAGGCCCCAGCCTCAGACTGGGCAGGCGGAGCATTTGGCCAGCAGCATCCCCTCTGGGTCCCTCTGGCTGGGGGCATGGAGACGTCCTCCCCGTCCACACTCTGTGAGGCTCGGGGCTGAGGAGCAGCCACAGGCCGGCTTTCTGCCCTGTGTTCAGAGGCCTGCAGGGCTGCCCTCTCTCTTCTGCCTCTGGACTGTTCTTCAGGCTTCAGGGGGCCCACCCTGAAATCAACTTAGCTAGGGGCTGCTTCTGAAGAGGCTGGGAGAAGAGCAGTTGTTTGTCCCCAGGAAATTATCTCCATATTTATGGAGGTAGGGAGTGGCCAGTAGGAGATTGGGTTGTGGGCCCCAGGGAAGCAGCAGGGATGGGGAGAAGCCCACCACCCTGGTGGTGGGACTTTGAGCAAATCCCTGTATCTCTGAGCCTCAGTGTTCCTCATCTGGACAATGGGTCTCAAAACTGCCTAAACTGACTATGTAAAGTGCTGCATGTAATGTGAATTTGAATTATATACATTTGAAAGAGGATGATAGAAAATATATCTGCAAAATTTTTAAGGTTGTGAACTCCAGTTTTAAAAAAAAAATTGTCAAGACTTCTTTTCCCCAGCCAGCAGGTGAGGGACCAGAGAACTGTGTTTATGCTGTGGCCACATGGTGGCGCCCTGGGAGCTGGTAAACAGGCCAGCAAGGACCTGGAGGAAGGCCTGAGGCCACTTTGTATTGGCCTCTTGCCGAAATACTGCAGTCTAAAGCGTGCGGTCTATGAGTTCGTGAAGTGGAGTTACTTGTTAGTTCTGATACTGGGAACTGCCCCCAACCTAAACCAGTTGCTTTAGAATGGAAGGTGAATGTGATAAAATGCTCTGGAGAAAATAGAACCGGTTGATAGTTAATCACGTTGGTTTACAAGACAGGAAGTTATGAAATATTGGCCGTGATGCTAAGAAGTAAAAGTGTCTTTAAAGCTAATCTGTGTACTGTGGTTCTGGCTTTATGGTCTCCAAGGGCTCTGGCTTTCTGCAGTACAGTTACTATTCCAGAGGGAATAGGCTGGGGTTTTGTGAGCTGTGAATTATGTGACATCTTTAGAAGCAAGAGCCTCTCACAAAATATGGCCTGGTATCAGTGGGCATCATTGATGCCCTTTAGGTGCCCTTGGGCAATGGGCCCTTCCCAAAGCTCACTTTCATCAGGCACCAGCTGCTCTCTAGGGGATTGGCGTGATTGGAGAGATTATCACGCCTCCCTGGGTGGCTAATGGATGGTTGCCATGTGTCAGTAGATGTGGGGTGGGCACGCAACAGGGAGGACCGTCTGTGGGGAGGGGCCACCAGGCAAGGCTGTATCTCCTAGCAGCCCAGTACTGCCCTTACTAGACCCACCTACTGTCTGGGCCCTTGGTGGCCTTCCCCGTGGGTGCCTGCCCTGTACTCCTGGGGCCCACCAGCATGATGGGTGCCCACTCTTGCAGGTGGTGAGAAGTTACAAGGCGACCATCCAGCAGACCTTGGACATCCTCTTCCTCCAGGAAGGCTCTGAGTTTCTGAGCAGCACAGATGCTTCGAGCCGGGACTCTGCTGACCGTACCATTATTGCCTGGGATTTCCGGAGCTCTGCCAAAATCTCCAACCAGATATTCCACGTGAGAAACCCTATTTGGCATTGCTTTTCAGTTTGTTTCAGCTGCAGGATGTAGCCATGTAGCCCTAAGCTGCTGGGATCCCAGGTCACTTCCTGATGGGGATGGTTCAGCAGGCAGGATCTTTAGAGACTGCTCAGGTGACTGAAATCTCTTGGGTCAGGTAGACAAGCACAGGTCCAGGCCTGCCTGGAAAGCCTTCTAGAGGTTCCAGATCACAGCACCTCCATGACTGTCCTACTCATCCTCTGCTCGGCATGGCCACCCGTGGGTGAGGGGTGTGGAGAGGCCATCCATCCAGATCAGTAGAAGATAGCCACACAACCCAAGACACTTCTTCCTTCCCTCTGCCACCCCAGCCAGCCCCCCAGGTTTCCATCCCACACTCGCTCAGTGTGTCTGGCAGGAGCTGTGACTTGGAAGTTCAAGCAGGGCCCCAGGGTTAGACCACCTCTGCTAAAGTCCGAGATTCGCCACTTACAAGCCTGTTACGTAGCCCCTTTGATTCTCATTTTCCTCTTAGGAAACTGAGGAGGAGAATATTCTTGACCCCATAGAGTTAACGGTTCTGAGACTTGAAGGAGATGATCTTATAAAGGATCTAGCACAGGGCCAGGCACAGGGGGTGCTCTACCTGTCATCGCCATCACCGCCGTCATCATTATCATCACTGTCACCACCGTCATCATTAATGTCATCACCATCTCCACCCTCAAATCCAGCGTCTTCACCACTGTCACCATCACCACTACCTTCATATCACCACCACCACCACCACCACCTCCACCATCACCACCCTTACCACCCTCACCATCACTATGCTCATTTTCACCATCACCACTACCACCATCTCCATTGTCATCACCTTATAAGATATCACTTAAGCCATGGCTAATCTCTTTGGTACTCCCCCTGGCGAATTTCAAAATATATATTAGGTATACATACATACCTTCTCCCCTTCCCTGCCTTTCCTTTTCTCAGAGGATTTTATATGACCCTGAGCAAGCCAGCCTCTAGACCTTTACTGCAGCGTGCTAGTGCAGCCGCTGGGAAGGACAGGCCTTGGCGGGGTGCTGCATGGGCCTGTCAGGCCACCCTGGCATTCTGTGTCCCAACAGCCTGTGCAGAAACCAGGGCAAGTGGGTGAGGTGGGTGAAAATGCTGAATGCCTAAGCCATTGGCCCTCTTAAAAATCACACCTCCTTACTTTCTGTGCAGTGAGCAGGCGCTCTGCTCGGGAGCGGCATGCTGGGGAGCTTGTTAGCAGGTCACCGTGGCCTCTGTGCCGCTGACGGACATAGTAGCCTGCAGCTGTGTTCCACCTGCTCCCCACTTTGCTCTCTGAGTTTGGGCTGTTTCAGACAGTGTGGCTTTAGGACGACACTTAGAATAAAGGAAGGACAGGTGCCGTTGAGAAGGGAGTTTGTAGGGGTGTTTCCATGTGACCCAGCCTGTCAGTGACAGTTCCTTGCCTTGTGCTTTGAACACTTTGTTCATGCCTTTATCTTCTTGCCTGGCCGTTCACCTCCTCAGTTACTGTGTGTGTGGGCTGTGGGGAGCTGGGGCTGGGCTGGGGCCACCCTGAGGGCTCACCGTGGAGGCGGGAGGCGGGTTTGTAGACTTGTTTCCTGTCACTCTGTAGCAACGTACCGCAAAGTTGGTGGCTTAAACTAACAAATCCACTCTCAGTTCTGGGGGCCGGATGCCTGGTAAGTCGCCCTGGGGTGAAATCAAGGCTCTGCCGGGCCCGCTCCTTCTGGTGGCTCTGGGGGAGGGTCTGCCCCTGCTTGTTCACACTGGCCTCTGCAGACCCTCTGCTCTGGCGCCGTGCCGCCTTCTCTGGGTGTCTCATCTCCCGCCTTCCTTTCGTAAGGACACGTGTGATGGCATTTAGGGCAATAATAGGGGGTAATATCCCCACCTCAAGATGCTTAACTTAATGACATCTGCAAAGACACCCTCTCCACACTTTTTGCCATATAAGGTGACATTTATAGGTCCCAGGAATTAGGACAGAGACGTGGTTTGGGGGACAATTTTTCAGTCCACCACTAAGGCCATGAGCCAAAGGATGTTAGGAAGGGCAAGAAAACAGATTACCCTCAGAACCTCCAGAAGGAACACAGCTCTGCTGACACTTTTGCTTTTAGCCCAATGAGACCCATGTCAGACTTCTGACCTCCAGGACTCTAAGAGAGTAAATGTTTGTAGTTCTAAGCCATGCAGTTTGTGGCATGTTGTTACAGCACCTGTGGGAAACTCGTACACAGCCGTAAGCCCAGGTTCGGGTTAGACGCAAGGGTCCAGGAGTAGGGTGCTGGTTGGCATGTTTATCGGAGGCAGATACATAGTTGGGAGCCTTTGCCGTCCTCTCTGTGGCCTCACTGTTTCTCAGGAGAGATACACCTGCCCCAGCCTCACCTTGCACCCCCGGGAGCCCGTGTTCCTGGCGCAGACCAACGGCAACTACCTGGCTCTCTTCTCTGCTGTGTGGCCCTACCGGATGAGCAGGAGACGGCGCTACGAAGGGCACAAGGTACTGTGTTCCTGTCCCCGGGTCGAGGGTGCGGCACGGGCCTCCAGAGCCTCCTGCCAGACAGCATCAGCAGTGAACTTGGAGCCCAGAGTGCACAGACCCTCTTTCTGGGTAGAGTCCGTGTTCTGTTTCCCAGGTGACCACATGCCATGTGGCCTGGTGTTCACTGAAGGCCCTGGGCCATATCTGGCCCTACCTCCAGGCCCCAGGTGCAGGTGCAGGGGCAGGAAAGGTTTTCCCTGATTCAGTGGCTCACGTGGACAGGTCGTGGGGGTGGGGGAGGGAAGACAGGACAGGATGGGGGTGGGGGTCATTTCTGCATCTGCTCCTCTCCCCATTGAGCCCTGCCTCACGGGGAGCAGAAGGGGCCAGGGGACTCAGTGGCTGTCGGTGAGGCCAGACACTGTCAGCCATGCTAAAGCTGTTCCAGCTGCATTCCACTAAACCGACTTCGTGAAACAGGATCCGTGTCGGGACCCCGGCCATATGGATGGAGCTCGGGCCTTGGCTTTGGCGATGCTGGGTGGGTGGCCCTGCTCTGAGCTTCAGGCCGCTCCTCTGTAGAGTGGCTGTAATAAGCCCTGCCTCCCGGGCTGCCTGGAGGAGCCGCTGTGGTGTGGCCTGCTCACCCTCTGTGTTGCCCTCTGCAGGTAGAAGGCTACTCGGTGGGCTGCGAGTGCTCCCCAGACGGTGACCTGCTGGTGACGGGCAGTGCCGACGGCCGAGTCCTGCTCTACAGCTTCCGCACTGCCAGCCGGGCGCGCACACTGCAGGGGCATGCCCAGGCTTGTGTTGGCACCACCTTCCACCCTGTGCTGCCCTCTGTCCTCGCCACCTGCTCCTGGGAGGGCGACATTAAGATCTGGCACTGAGCCTCCTCGTGCAGAGCCTTCCGGATGCCAGCCAGGCCCCAGGCTCCCATTCTTCCTTGGGTGGGTGGGTGTGAGGAAGCACTGAGGTTGCCTCTGATCAAAGCTGGGTAGAGGGTGCCTCCACCACCCTCTGAGCCTCAGTTTCCACATCTGTAAAATGGGGACAGAGATCTGTTTGGCTCAGGGTTGTGAGGACCACATTAGTGGAAGTGCCTGGCAGGTTGCTTGCGGTGCTTAATAAACATGAGTGTTTTGCTATTTCTTAGGTTATTTTAGCGACAAATATGTGTTGGCAGCTTCCTTGCACCTGCCCCCTCCCAGGCCCTCTGGGGCTCTGAGACAGACCAGTGGGAGCTTGAGATGGGGCAGCCCCCCTCTGCTGATCCTGACGATGGACCCGACTCCCAGGGCCGTGGGGGGCCTCTGAGGGCTCTGGGTCTTAGAGCTGCCCTCAGAAACTCAATTTGGGAGCATGGCAGTCCCCACAGTGTTGTAGGGCTGCCTCCCTCTCCCCACCAAGCATGGCCCGGGGAGTCCCACTGCCTGTAGGCTGTGCTCACTGTCCCAGTGAAGAAGCGTGCAGAAGGCTCCTGAGGACCCCTGAGGGGTTAGGCCGGCAGGGAGACCCAGCCCCCCAGGGCTCTGGGCAGGTAGGTGAGCTCTAGCACTGAGTCTCACCAGGCCCATAATTAAGGGGCCACCGCAATAGCCCAAGGATCTTGTAGGTGAGGAACTGCAGGTACCAGGGCAGCCGTGTGTCCCTGTGGCCTTGAAAGGCTTCCTGGTAGAGGCGGACTATGAGCTGGCGAGGAGGGTATCCCTGGGAGGGGAGTCCGTGAGGAAGCGCAGAGGACCTGAGGAGGAGGCCCATGGGAGTAGGAGCCATGGGATGCCCATCTTTGCCTCTCCAGAATCTGGGTTCTAGGGCAGGTCTGCGGTCAGCATAGCTGAGACCTCGTGAGTCATCTCTCCTCTCTGAGCCTCAGTCTCCCCATCTGTAAGGTGGTGTTAGGACCCTCAGCCTGCAGGCTTGTGTATGATGGCTCCAAGGAGCTCAAGTCCGTGGCAGGTGTTGACACACCAGGGGTTCCATTCCTGGGAAGGGAACTGGACAGACTGGGAAGAGCACCTGGAGCTTGCAGAGGGTTGGTGCGTAAATATGTTTATTTCAGTATGTCTCACTTGCATAGGGGTCCATGGGTCAGGCGTTCTGGGCAGGGGAAGGGCAGTACAAAGGCCCTGAGGTGGGGCTTATCCTAAGGGATGACTCCTTTTCTAGCCTTTGTCCTGCCCCCACACCCCGCCCCGCAGTCAGTGTGGAGCCTGGCAGGCGGTGGGTGTTGAGTGTATGCAGCACCTGCTGTGCCTGAACTGGCAGGGGGGTGGGGGGGGCTGGAGCTGAGCACATGGGTGAGGGTGGGGGAGCATGTGCTCTTCAGGCTGGTGAGAGAAGGGACCCCTCCAGGCTCATGCAGGGCACAGGGTCCCAGTGACTGTATGCTGCCAGGCTGGGTGTTGGCAGAGCTCAGGTTGGGAGCACTTTCTCCTTTTAGGCTGATTTGGTGAAAAGAAAGAGAATCACATCCCATGCTCCGAGGGCCTGGTCCCCTACAGAAGTGGAGACCCCCATGAGGCACTGCCCCTGGCAGAGTGGCCGAGGGAGTGGAGGCTGAGCATACGTCCATTCAGAACGTGGCGCAGGTGATGGATGCTCCTCCCTCACCCCTCACGTGACTGCCCTGCTGAGCCTCTTGCCCACTCTCTCTCACCCCCCCACCCTCTAAAGGAGTTCCCCTGGTCTGTGTGGGAAGCTCAGTGATCTTAGAAGCCTGCTCTCAGGTCACTTTCTCTGTGAAATGGAACCTTCCCATATCAGCCGTATCCTTGATAGGCTAATGGCTCCCTCCACGGTGCTCCCATGGCATGGTGCCTCAGGGCCTTTGCTCCCGCTGTCCCCCTGCTGGGTCATGATTTCCCCCAGTGCCCCCTGGCTCCCTGCCTGTCTCATGTGCTGTGCAGACAGTAGGGCTTCAGGGAGCCTCCCCTGACCTCTGTGCCTAACACGCTCCCGTCATTCTTGATCTTTTACGTAGAGTGCTCAGCTCTGCCTGGATGTTGTCCCCCTTCCCAACATACAGGTGTGCGCAGTGGAGTGTAAGCTTCCTGGGATTCCAGGTGCCTGATCCTGCTGTACGCCTGGCCCCTGGCCCACAGTGGCATTCAATGAATAACTGCACGTGTGGCCTGTTGGCAGGACACAGGCTTTGGGGTCAGACAGACAAACTTAAACCCTGCTGTCACCTTTCATTGTGTGGCTGCAGTCAAGTGCTGAGCTGCCCAGTGCCTCAGTTTCCCCTTCTATGAAATGAGAATTGGTAGTCCCCAGCTTGTGAGAGTTAATGAGGTTGGGGCTGTGCAGCTCTTGGCAGGACCTGCATACAGTAGGCACTCAGGAAACAGCAGCTGGGAGTATTAGTAATAATACTAATACTAGTATCAGACCACTAATTGACGCAGGAGTTTAGACCAGAGGGTGCATTTTGGCCCCATCCTCAGGCCTCATCATGGCAGGCCAAGGATGGATGAGACCCTCTCTTGCCCTTTGGGCCTTGGCCTGAGCCTGGTTCACTCTCACGGCTGAAGCCCCCAGCTAGGGGCTGCCTCCTTCCTCTGTTCCCGCTTGTTGCCCCTTCTCAGGGAAGGACTCTGATCGACTAGCTTCTGGTGCACGCTCACTCCAGACCAGGGGTCCTTGGTCAGGCATAGCTCTCACTATGGGAGCTGGAGAGGAGAGTGGTGGGACCCACTACAAGTGTTTTCGTAAGGGTGTGTCTCCCCAGATCCAGTCTGAACAGGGCCTCAGCACACGCTTGTCAAATAAATGAGTGATGTATCAATGAATCCAGACACAGGCAAGGAGGAAGGGCTGCCTTTGTCTGCGGTGCAGGGGGACCTGGCTTTCCCAGAGCACCTCTCATCTGCCTGTTCCACCCCACTTTCCACTGTCCAGCCCCAGATCCTAGAGTCCAGATATCTTGCTGTCTAGTGTAGCCTGAACTGGGTGGTTTTCTGCCTTTCTTGTGTGGAGTAACTTCTCGGTGGGGATTTCAACACATGGTTTTCTGATTGCTTTCCCCACTGTGATATGTTACTATTACCACTTTTTTTTTTTTTTTAAAGATTATTTATTTTAGAGAGAGAGCATGAGCGGGAGGGGCAGAGGGAGAGGGAAAGAATCTGAAGCAGTCTGGACTGAGTGCAGAGCCCGACACAGGGCTCGATCCCACGACCCTGAGATCCCAACCTGGGCCGAAACCAAGGGTTGGACACTTAACTGACTGTGCCCCCCAGGCACCCCATTACCACTTTTTTAGTATGAGCACTGTTTACAGACTGCATTAAATGAGGCTTTGGTGTGAGTGCTGGGTGTGGACAGAGGATGACATCCCTGTCCAGCAGCCGCCCACCCCCTCTCCTGTGGTGAGGCACCCCGTCTGCCTGCAGCCCTGTGGGGTTTGGAGCCGGGAGGAGGCTCAGGCCCCAAGCCCATCACTCACTTGCTTGGGATGTTGGCAGGCGCTTCGCTTCTCTGAGTCTGCTGCCTCATCTATAAAGTGGGCCTGGAGGAACAAACGGGAGAAGACGCAGAGTAAAACGCTTGCAGATTACGACCCTCTCAGCCTCACTTGGGGCCAACACCATCCAAGTCTGTGTCGGCGAAGTCAGCCAGAGCTCTGATCCTCCTGGGGCAGGGGCACATCCAGGGCTCCCCACTCCGGCTGCTTCTTGGCACTCTCCTCTGTGGACTTGATTCCTCAACTCCCTGCCCTGTGGGTGCCAGCTGGCTGCCAGCCCCGCCCCCTTTGTAGGTTATTTTATTGGGAAGAATGGCAGGCGTACCCTGTGCCTTTATCGGTGTCTTTTTCCTAATGCTATCTTCCAAAGAGCCTTCTTCAAGGCTCACTCTGATCCTCTGCAAGGTGTTGGGGAGTTCATCATTTGCAATTTTAAAATAAGGGAGTTAAATTTAGAAAGTGTGGAGCTGGAATGAAAAGAAGTGTGGGCCGTGCCTTCCACCCACCTTCCCGGGGCTGAGTGCTTACCTTTACCCTCACCTGTGGATCTGGGGTACAGGTCTGAAGTCTTCGTGGGAGAAAAGCAGTTTCATGTTGAGGTGAGGCTGTGTGTGCTGCCAGGCGTGGCCGTGGCTCTGTCAAGAGGAGCTGATGCTCGAAGCCCCCTGCTAGGTGGCCCCACCCTGCTGTCCAGCTGAGGGGACTGCTGCTCGGAAGTCCGCCTGACTCTGAAGAGTGTGCTCTTTCCCTCTCTCGGAAGCTGCCTCCAGCCTCGTCTGCGGCTCCCCATGCACTGGGACAGCCAGCTGTCATGGGGACCCCTGGGGATCTCATCCATGTCCCTAAGCTCCAGAAGGGGAAACTGGCCCCAGGTCACACGGCCAGCGAGAGGCAGAGCCAGCCCTGCGCTGCCCTGTTGGGGGTGAAGAAGTGTGCGTGGGTTGGTAGGAGGGTGGTGGATGCATGGCTGGGGGTGTGGCAGGGGCTGAAGGAGGGAACCCCACGCTGCGGCCTGGCTGGCTGCCCGGGTAGATGGGGCTAAGAAAGTAGAGGGCAAGGCCTCACCACAGCCTGGAAGTTCCCATCTGGCGGAACATCCTGGGACAGATCCAGAGGGAAACTGGGGGTCCCCAGGCTGAACCCCCAGGCAGGCACATGGAAACATGGAGCCATTTCTGGAACTCCCCAGCTATCACACATCTGTGCCTTTCCACAAACTGTTCCCTTTGCCTGTAGTGCCCAATGAACTCTTATTCATCCTTCGACACCCAGCATGACCCTCCTCCTGGAGGCTTGCTTTCTTCCCCCTGGAGCAGTAGGGATCTTGCGCCTCTCTGGATGGCCCTGTGCTCTTGAAGCCTTGAGCCTAAAGTCACACCATCTGCCTCCCTCCCGCTTCCGAGTTCATTGTGGGCAAAGCAAGGACTCCGTGGCCAGCCAGCCCCATTATCAGGAAGAGGAGGGAAACACCAAGTCCCCACCCAGGGGGTTCTGAGAGAGTCACTGACCAGAGCCACCTGCACTCACGAGTCCCACAGTCTTGCGGAGCTGGTTTTGAGCCAGGGGGATTTGGGAGAGAACCAGGTCGTTCCAGCTCAGCCCCACAAGAAGTGGTTTGGGACTGCTTTACATAGCATCCCATGCCAGCCCCCACTCAAGGTGGTGTCAGCCTAACCCCGCTACTCGAAAGTCATGTGATGGAACTCTAGACACGGCACCCCCCCCATGTGGCCAGGTCAGCCCATCTTTGTAGGCTACCTGGCTCTGTAGCCAAAGAAGTCACTGTCCCCACCCAGCCCTGAGCAGAGCCCTCTGGGAACAAGACTCCCTCGGAGCCCTGACTGTGGCTGGTGGCAGGGCATGGCAGGACAGCTCTGTGAGGTCTGGAGGCTGCCGGGGCGGGGGGGGAGGGGGGCGCAGGCTCTGAGGTGACGATGTGGGAGCTAAAGCCCCGAATCTGAGAGGGCCCTTGGCCCAGGCTGCAAAGCCCTCAGGGTCCCCAACCCTCTACCCAGGGCCCAGCATTCTGATTCCATTGACCCTGAAGACCTCGAGCCAGGCAGGACTTTGGTCACTTAGAGGCAGGAAAGCCGAGGCCAGGAAGAGGCACCCACCACCCCCCTTCACGCAGCTGACATGTGAGGCTGAGATTCAGGTTCCCCTCTGGGAACACCTCTGAGTGTCTGCTGGGTGCCAGGGGCCATGTGTTTCTCCCTGCACATCCCCATTTGCTCCCCAGCTCATTCAGGGTCGCTTCCTGTCTGCCAAGGAGGAAACTGGGCCCCCAGAGGTGAGCCGACCGCCAAGCCTCTCCCAGTTCCCTCTGGCTCGAGGAGACTGCTTCCTGGAGCATATCTCCTGGGGAGGGTGGTTGGGCTGGCCCTGGGCTCTCCTGCAGAGGCAGCTCAAGTGCAGGAATGCTGGGAGCCATGGCTGATGCTCGCCTTTCTTGGGGTCCGCTGGCAAGAGACAGACCCACTCTGGGTCTACACGGAGCTGGGTGAGCCAGGGCACTTCAAGGCCTGCACCCAGACCAGCTAGTCTCGGGCAGGAAGGGCCCAGGCCCTTGGAGGGAGCAGACATAAAGCCCCGTGAGGAGGGGCCTCCATCCTTGGCCTTGCAGAACCCCACAAGTAGATTTTCAAGGACATTGCTGAGCGTGCGTCTGAGATAACCAGGCTCACGAAGAAAGGTGGCAGCAAGGGCAGGGACCAAGAGACATATGAAGGTAGTGCCAGACCCAGTCTGAACTGATTGTGCCCACGTGTTTAAGGAAATAAAAGGCAAGCTAGAAAAGATCTCCAGGGAACAGGACACAACAGAAGTGGCAGCTTAGGTTTGCGAGACAAACAGAACATCTAAGAATGGAAAACTACAAACCCGGTGGCTGTGTTTGGCGGCCACGTGGACAAAGCAGAGAGAACTCGTGAAATGGAAGGCAGATCACGTGGGCTGAGCTGGGTGAGCCCCAAGTGCAGGACACGCAGGAGGGAGGGTAGCAGGCACAGAGGGTGCAGTGAGAGGGGCTACCAGGGCTCTAAGGCAGTCCCAGGAAGAGAGAGGAAACAAAAATTTTTTAAAAGTTGAGAATTTTCCAAAACTGATGAAATACACCAATCCACAGATACAACACACCCTGTGAATTCCCGGGAAGGATAAATGCACGATCAGACGTGCCTCAGGGAGACAGCAGACGACCAGAGGGACGATCCGAAGGGGCTGGAGAGCAGAAGGGCAGACCACCGTCGGAGGAACGGCTCCCCATGGACTGACAGATGGACGGATGGGCATCCCCACGCTAACAGGAGGCCCAGGACAGCGCACACAGCATCTCCGTGTGTGTGTCCAGGGGGTGGGGTGGGAAAGAGACCCCCTGGGCTACCTCCCTCCGAAATGAGAACACCCTCCAAATTGGGGCCAAACACGTTTCAGAGAAATGAGAGCTGCTCTGAAGGAGAGCCTCAGGAATCTCCAGGCAGAGGCCAAGTCTGAGACTGAGAAGGGCCGGGGGGCGGGGGGAGCAGAAATAGGAGTGTGGCTTCCTAGCACGTCCTAGAAAGGGCACGAACGCCTAGTTGTTGAGACAGTGGAAGCGCCTGGATGCTGCACAAGGTGCTGGTGGGGAGGGACGGGGTGGGGGGGCAGCCAGGGCCACATGTCCCTGCCGTCAAAAGGCAGCGGGGAGAAGAAACAACCCGAAGCCAAGTTCTTTCCACCGATGTCTTTTATTAATGAACGAAAGTACAGTACTAACTGAGACAGGGCATGCATCGCAGACAACAGGAAAGCAAGCCACAGAAACTGGGAGTCGGAGGGCCTCATTACGTCTGAGGTAGAGCGAGGTGGTGCCAGGGAGCGGGACACTGGGGGACGAGCACCGGCCCCACTCGGGACTACGGACCACGGGAGAGCTGGGGTGGTGTATCGGTCACACGGCGAAAACAGTTTAAAAACATTTCACATCCCTCCACCCATTCCAGTTCCCCTCTTCGTGGACAGAGCTTCGGGTTCCCTTGTCACCGGCTCACTGGGGGGTGTCTCCACAAGACACCATCCTTCCCCTCCGAGGGGCAGGCCCCACTTGTCCTCCCCGAAAAATAAAGGAGCTTTGTGTTGAAAACGCCAAGGCTGCCGTCCAGGGAGCTGGAGGCCAAGTGCGTTAAGAAAGACCCTTTTTCTCTATAAAAATAGTTTCACTTTATAAAAGGGGGGAATGCTCATCTCAGGTGGGGAAGGATGTTGGGGTGTGAAAAACGTTCCACCGTGGTGGGGCTGGGATGGACAAGATGGTGTGGGGAGGGGTCCTCCTCTCAGGCTCGACTGGGTTGGGTGGAAGAGAGGGTCCTGGGTGGTGGGGGCTGGGGAGGACGGGTGTCTGGGGAGAGGCAAGCTGTGCCCTCGGGGTGGGTGATGGCCCCGTGGCCGCGGCCTGCAGGCAGGCGCTCAGTTGAGCAAGGTTCCGTACAGCTGGGCTTTTGTGAGGCTGTCCTTGCGGCTGAGCCCCGAGCCACCAGTCCGCGGGAAGGCTGGCTGGGGGCTGAGGCGGGCAGCGGGGTGCATTTCCGGGGAGGCCTCCATGGAGCTGGGCTCCAAGGACTCCCTGGAACTGTGGGGGCTGTGCTCGGGCTCGGGGCTGCCGCCCGCCCCGCACAACTGCACCCCCAGCCTCTCCGCGTCCCCCTGGCTGGGAGCGTAGCCAGGCAGCGGGTCGGCTGCACGGCCGGGGCTCAGGCTCAGGTCGCCGCCGGCCCGGAGGAAGCGGGGCTCTGCCAGGTGGCCCTGGGAGAGGTCGTCACCCTCCGAGAAGCTGTCGGCCTTGTAGGTGGCATAGAGGGGGCTGGCGCGGCCCTCGGCCTTCTTGCCCGGGCTGCCCCCACTGCCATAGTAGCGTTCTGAGAAGCTGCAGGGCGAGGCGCGGCCGGCGGTGGTGGCGGGGTAGGAGTAGGCGCCAATGTCCTCCACGCTCAGGGGCCGCCACTGGCCCCGCGCGTCCTCCCCCGGGAGCCGGGCCGTCCCTGGCTTGGCCCGCAGGCTCCACAGGTTTGGGGGCATCAGGGCCTGCTGGGGGCCTGGGGAAGCTGGGAAGCGGAAGGGCTCGGCTGGGTACGGAGACATGGTCCGCGCAAACCCCGGGGCCACCTCGGCCTCGAGGGGTGCAGCCACGCTGGCCGTGGCCTTGGCGAAGCGTGGGCTGCCCTCATAGGCAGTGGCGGGAGGCTTGCGGTCGAAGAGCTCGTCGCGGCTGTTCAGGTAGATGGCCTGTTGCGAGGCAGTGAGCGTGCTGGCCTGGGCATGCTCCTTCTCCTCCGACGTGGCGCTGAAGCTGGAGTAGGAGCTGGACGTGGGCAGTGAGCCTGCGTAGCCTGGGAAGGCCTCATGCCGGAAGCCTGCGGGGAAGGCGGCGGCCTCGGCCTCCTCCTCCTCGGCCGCGCTGTCGGTGGAGTTCTGGGCCCGCAGGAAGCCCACGTCGGTCACGGGCGCGTCCACGCTGGGCCGCCGGGTGCGCCGCCGCTCCTCGGGGCAGTAGAGGGCCGTGTCGCTGCAGTAGATGTCCCCCTTGTAGGGGGGCTGGGGGCCCTGCTTCTCCACCCCATCCCGGAAGGCCAGGTCGCGGGCTGAGGCATCAGACAGGCGGGAGGACAGGCTGGTGGGGTCAGGCTTCTCCAGCACCTTGGCAATGACGCAGGTGGGGACGCTGTCGGCATAGGCCGGGTGGCAGAGCGGGGAGGGCAGGCTGCAGCCATGCTTCTCCATGTGCAGGCTCACGCGCTCCTGGAAGTCGGAGGGCAGCTGGAACGGGTCAGGTGGGGGGTGGGGTGGGGACAGGGGTAGCAGTCAGCCTGGCACCTGCAGCCGTGACCGTGACCCACAGATGCACAGACGGAAGAAGAGGGACCTGCCCAGGGCTTCTCAAACTGCATTGGCTTGATCCAGCGCCTAGGTCTCTGTATGCCACAAGCTCTGGAGATTTGCCCAGGACCCCTGCTCACCTCTGTCTCCCCAGCCTGTGCAGAGGGTGGAAACAGGATCTGACTTGAGCCCTTCTCAGGGCTGCAGCCCCCTTATTTCCTTCCACCCTGGGGCTTTCTTGCTCTCCCAGCCCCAAGGTCTGTTGGGGGCACCCCTGCTGGGTCATGAGGCCTGGGTGCTTCTGAACAAGACAGACTGAGATGCAACATAGATTCAGGGCCAGGGCCAGGCGTCCAGCGGTTTCTGCACGAGCACCTGGTGCGTCATGGAGTCGTCTTGCTACTGTTTGATCTATTTTGTGAGTATCTCAGGTATGGCCCAGGCCCAGGGGAGAGGGGACATGGCCCAAGGCCTGGGTGAGGGCAATGTGTGGAGCTGGGACATCCTGGCAGGGGCGGGGGGCCCTGCAGTCTTGGCTGAGTCACTCCCATGTGAAGCCAGTTTTCTTGTCTCTGAAATGGGCACTGTCAGTAATTATGTCCAAACCAAACCACAGGGTTTCTGTGAGGCTCACACGGGGTCACTCTGCCCCATCAGTGCTCAGTGGACAGGGGGCTTGGAGCAGGGACAAGGAGCAGCCCCCAGAGGAAACCAAGGGGAATGGGCAGGCCATCCCAGCTGGGTGACGAGGTGTGCTTGGGGGGCAGCCCCTCCACCATATTCAGAAAGGCCAGGATACTTGCAGGAGTGAGGAGGGACGGGGGGCTCAGGCTCACCCAGCACCTTCCTCTCAAAGAGGAGAAGTGGCCTTAGGGAGGGACCTGTAGAAAAGGAGCCCCAAGTAGTCCTGGGTGCGCAGGCTGGCCTAGCGGGGGCGGGGCCGGCGTTACCTCAGACACCTTATGGACCCTGCCGTAGGTCTGGCCGCACTGCAGCAGCTGGGCCGCCAGATTGCAGTCCTTCCTATAGAGCTCCTAAAAGATAAGAGAAGGCGCTCGGTGCAGGCTCGCCCCTCGCCAAGGACCCTGCCACCTGGCGCCCAGTGGCCAACATGGAGACCAGGTGTGGTGGGAGCCGGCTGTGCGGCTGGCAGGGCAAGGACCCTCTCTGGGCCTCACGCTCTTGCCTGCAGCAGAAGGTGCCCAGAGAGGGCCCTGCCAGGCCCTTCCGCTGCCGCCCCAGATGGGAACCTTCCACAAGGTGGGGGCAGTGGCGGAAGAAAGTCCTCCCAGAGGCCCCCGGTGTGGCGAGCCTGCCTGGTCTTCCTGTTCCCCCAGCTCAGCGTGGAGGGCCGGCACCAGCGAGTGAGAAGGAATGTGCCCGCAGCACCTGCCTCCCGCATCTCAGGCTGGCTCCGCACACCCCCCTCCTGAAGTGTGGCCTGCATATGGGGGTGGGTGCGGGGCTGTGTGAGGGCAGGGCGAGGTGGGGCAGAGGGCCTGTGTGACGCAAGGGCCAGGCAGGGACTGGCTCAGCCTCCTGAGCTGAAAACAGATGCAAACAGTAGGACTTGAGAGGATTCGCTTTCGTCTTTGGAAAATCTCTGTTGCATGTGCCTGTAGTTGGGCCTTTCACTCCTGTCCCCCCCCCGGGGGTCCTCCACCGTGAGGGCTCTAACAGTGAGGATTCTGGGGCCCACCAATTGGCCCCAAGGTCTGCCCGCTCCCCCAGTCTCAGCTCAACCAGGACCAGGTGTCCTGCAGCTCAGACCGGCTATGGAGGGCTCGGGCCCCGCTGCCCCTCACCCCCGGCCCCCATTCCTGGAGGCTCCCCCACCTCCACCGTCCGTGCTGAGGCTTGTGCCCCCAACTTGCCCTGCCAAGTGGAGAGACACTGGGTCCCCAGCCTCCTCAATGTCTCCTCGAGCCCCCTGGGAAGGGCACAGTGGGCCGAGAGCTGAGAATGGGGGAGCCAGTCTAGGAGGCCCTAGACTGGCTGCCCCTGGCCTCAGAGGGCTGTGAGGACTGACTGGCCAGCCCAGATCTGCCATGCATCCCTCATCCCTTGCAGACTTCCAGCGAGGCCCTGGGCCCTCCGTGGGGCCTCCCCTCTCCTCTGCCTGCACTCCTTGGCGATCTCACCACATCTGTACGCTGACAGATGCATACAACTCCAGACCCTGCCGTCTGGGCATGCCCTGCAGCTGTCTGGTGCCCCGTCCAGACCCACTCCTGCTCCTCCCCAGGCACCCCCCCCCCAGGAGACAGCAGGTCACTTCTTTCCTTCAGGCTCTGAACGCTGCTGCAGTTGAGCTGGACCCTTCTCTTCCCCCACACCCCACGTCCAAAATCCCCGTTAATGCCGTGGGTTCCATCTTCTAACCAGAGCCAGAACCTGAGCACTTGTCCCCACTCCATGGGCACCGTCCTGGCTGAGCCACTGTCAGCCTGGACTGTAGCCACAGCCACCTCGAGCCTCCCACTGTGGCCCTTGTCCCGTCTGTTCTCAGTGAGCCCAGAAAAGTGTAGGTGCAGTCATGTTAGTCCTCTGTTCAAGAATCTTCCGTGGCTCCCTATTTCATTCAGAATAAAACCCAGATTCCTAGAGGAGCCTGCACCATGTGGCCTCCTGTTCTGTGTCTGACCTCAGACCCTGGGCTCCCCCTGCCCCCAGGAGTCCCCTCTGGCCCATCTGTTCTTGCAGGCCCTCCTCTGCCACTCTGGTTCTTTCCACCGGAAGGAAGGCTCTTCCCCAGGCGCCCGTGGCCAGCTCTCTGGCCGCCTCCAGGTCTTGATCTAGCAGCCTCTTCCAGAAGCACCCGAATGACTCCCTAGCACCGCTGGCTGTGTTGTTCTTCCCTGCGGTATTCAGCACTTGTAACACGCTACACGGTTTGCCTATCTTGTTCACTGTCTTCCCCGCTCAGGTGTAAACTCCACGTGGGCAAGGAAGGTTTTTGCCTGTGTCGTTCACACCATATTCTCACAGCCTCGGAGGGCCTCGCCAGAAGCAGATGCTCATTAGTGAATGTGTGGTCAGCTGTCAGGGGTCCTTGGGAGTGGGGCTGGGCCCATCTCATGGGGCCCTTGAAATCAGAGCAGCCACATGGCTCTGATGCCCACGGGGGCTGGCTAGGGAGGAACCCTAAGTAAGCATGCCAAACCTGGGGTCAGGAAGCACCGCCCTGAATGGGGCCACGTGGCTGCTACCTCATGCTGTTTCCTTCCAGCAGAGGGTCTTCCTGGATCCCCGCGGCAGTGTATCTCTGCCGAGGTAGCCCTGTCCTCCCCCCCACTGCCAAGTACTCGAGGCCCCGACTGCCCTGTCCTTCCACCTTGCCTGAGCCAGCCCCTGAAGCCCGGAGGCCACAGGGCCTGGGCCTGGGCCCCCAGGGTCACAGTGGTGCAACACTCACGTTGTCCTCCGACAGCTTGTCGATGGTCACCTTGGCCTCCAGCAGGTGGCTGTTGAGGGCAACAATCTCGTGGCTCAATGCTCGCTTCTCTTCCTCATAGTGTTGGCCCTGGGGCGAGGGGCGGGGTATGGGAAGGAGCCCGTCAGTGGTCAGCCAAGGCCTGGGCCTTAAGCCCAGTTGCTCCATAGGCCTCCCAGGTGCCCTCTTACAGTCGATAACGATGAGGTGTTTGCAAGGCCAAGGAAGGTGGGGGTAGGAGCTCAGACCACCAGGTTCAAATCCACATGTGCTCCATTGCTGACAAGCCAGGGGCCTTGGGCACATCACTGCCTCCCTGAGCCCCTTGTGCATCCACACTATGGGGACAGTAATGCCCTGCCTCCTGTGTCTGCAGGGAGTCTGCACACAGCACAAATCCTGGCCCCTGTCCCTGCACCCCACCCCGCCTTCCTTGAACCTGTCCTCTCTCAGCCTCCAACTGAGCTCAGAAAGGCAAGGGCCCCTGTCCAGGGTCCCAAGCTGAGCTGTCTCTGCTCTGACAGCGCTCTAAAACAGCAGGCGTTGAACATCCATTTGTGATTTTCAGAAACAGAACAAGCCTGTAACCTACTGGAAGGAGAGGGAACTCCTCTCTGTGAACCCACCCAGCCCCTCCCTGACACACTGGCCATATAGGACCAGGAGGCCTCCACCACGTCCCTGCTCTTCCAAACTGAGGTTGTGACAGCCCGATCAACACAAAAAAGAGGCAGCACTTGCAGACGGGGCGAGGGTCTCCCGGAGGGTCTCCGCCAGCGCGGGGCCGGGTGCGGCACTTTCTCCTTTATTCTTCACCATGAGACCAGGTGTTCCCACGAGAAACACAGTTGGCACACAGTTGGGGTCGAATATCATTCTGTCTTACTCGGGGCCTGAACTCAGGCCTCTGTCCGACCAGGTCTGGGTCTCCAGGCTAACCACTAAAGCAGGGTCACTGTCCCCAGCTCATGTCCTTCCCACAGCCCCGCTCACACAGGCCGAGTGCTTATTCCTTGCTGTGGAGGCTCACGGGGCAACCTGGAACCCTATGACTTCCTAGTCCTGAGAGCACCCACCGTTCACTGCAGAAAGGGGTGGGACTAGCCCAGCTCCCCAGGGCAGGGGGAGGCCAGGAAACAAGGCCTGTGACCAGCTACTGCACAGGCAAGGGGATGAGAGCCAGGCTGGTGGCTCACCACTGGGGTGCCAGGGCGGGCGCGCGGGGTGGGGCCGGGGGGCGGGGGATGGTGGCCCTCACCATGCGGTACAGCTTGTCTTCCAGCTCCTGGTTGATCCTCTGCAGCGCCATGTAGTTGCTCTGAATCCTGGAACAACGGGGTGGCTGCGGTGCCAGGCCCGACCCCCCCCACCCCGTGACCCCGACAGCCACCCCTGTCGGCTGGTCAGGGCAGGGCTGAACTCTGGCCGCCTGCGCCCGCCTACTGGTCCCACCCTGGTCTCCCTGCTCCTCTGCACACAGCAAAAAGCTAACGTGTAGAGGCGTTTCCTGGGCCAGGGTGGAGGACCCCCTGGAGATGAAAAGGGAAGGAAGGCCTGTACTCACAAGCGACCGTCCAATCCTCTGAAGAAGGGGCAAGGCGGGAGCAGGTGTCGGGTGGAAATCAGGAGCCGTGTGCCCACTACTGCACGTAGTGTGATGGTGGAAGGGGACTGGGGACAGTGTGCATCCTCTTGACAACCTGCCTGTAGTGTCACTGTGCGCCCCCACCCAGTCTCACCAATGGGGAAACTGAGGCTGGAGGTGCTTCAAGCAGTAAGTGGCAGAGGTGAGACCTTAACTGAGGTCTGACTGCATGGCCTAACCTTGGTTCCCACACAACCAGACGGGGGAGGAGGCCGTTGAGGAAGGGATAAACAGCCCTCCTGGCAAATCCTGCCCCAGGGCAGCACCGGCCTCTGCACTATCTTTGTTTAAAACAAACCGCGCCAACGGCAAACTCTGCATTCTCTTTGCTATCTTCCTAAAGGCTGGAAAGCGTGTAATACATTTTAGGAAAATGTCTTCAACCTGCAGAACCGCGGTTTTAGACAAGTTTGGTTTCTAAGGGAGTAACTACTCAGGGTCCAGCACACCTTGCCCAACACTTCACTTGCCATGCTGCTCAAGGGAACGGTCCCTAAACACTGGTCCATCTCCAGGGCCAGACAACACTTTTCCTATCAGAGACCCAGGGGATGGTGGCTAGGGTCTCGGTGGGCCAGGAGGGGTCTGGAGATGCACTTGTGTCATGCTGCTGTCCCACCGAGAATATAGGAGAGATGAACAGAGGATGGAGAGGTGCCTGGGAAGAGCCTGTCCTGGCCGTAGCTAGACCCAGGGTCAAATCCCGACAGAGCCGCTCTTGGCACAAAGTGCGACTTTGGAAAAGGAGCTTGCCCTCCCTGAGCCCCAGGCTTGGCATCCACAGCTCAGGAGCAGGCAGGGTTCCCCGGGGCTTCGGATCCCGGGCCCCGCCCCCCGCAGCCAGGCCCCGCCCCCGCGCGCCCGGGCCCCGCCTCCGTACCTGCGCAGCTTCTCCGTGACCTTCTCGAGCTCCTCCTGCGCGCGCCGCAGCTCGATCTCCAGGTAGTGGCGCGTGGAGTCGAACTCGGTCTCGAGCTTCTCGAGCTTGTGCGTGGTGTAGGACAGCCGCTTGCGCAGCTCGCCCTTCTGCTCCTGCAGCGCGCTGCAACGACACGCGGCGGCGGGCCGGGCCGCGGCGCTGAGCGCGGGAAACTGAGCCCCAGCGGGCCAGCCGCGGCGCCGTGGGTGCGCCCCGTGTGCGCCCGGCCGCACGAACACACGCGAGTGCGCACGCACGCGCACACCGAACACCCCTCCCCGGGCGGCACCCAGCCCCTCGGGGGCTCTGAGTCGGTCTGGCCCCGTGGCTCCTTCAGCTTCCAGCGGCGCCCGGCCCTAAGTAAATCCCTGCGCCGTCCCCCCGGGGAGGAGAGACGTTGACCCCCGAACCTGGCGAGTGTTGCGGCGGCTTTAAGGACCCTGGTGTGAGGAGCGCTCATCAGCCCCCAGGCTCACCCCTGGATGGCACAGCCTGCAGGGGCCCCCACTTCGGCTCCTCCACGGCTAGGTGGGGGAGCTGAGGGCCAGCAGCCTCAGTGTCACACTGTAGACCAGGCCTCCCCTCCCCAAACTGGTCGTGCGGCCCCAGGCCTGTGTGACCTCCGCGCCTGGGAGAGGATGGGCTGTGCGCCCCGTGCCCAGGCAGGCCCCACCACGGTGGCCAGCTGGCTGCACACAGCTTCGGAAACCCCGCACAGTCCTAGCCTGCTCGCGTCCCCCTTCCTCCAGGAAGCCTTCCAGCGCCCCAGCCCCAGCTCTTGAGGCTCCATTTTCTCCACAGACTGTGGGCTCCTCTAGCACTCCGGGGGCACTGAGCCCCCAGCCCAGGAAACAGAGACACAGGATACTGGCCCACTGACGGCATGCCCTTTGATTCCACAGTCAGGCGAAAGGCAGGAGGGGCAAGTATGGTGGCCGTGAACTCCACCGGAGCAAAGCCACACCCTCCTGTGGGCCGCCACCCCGCACCAGAGTGCCGCCTGGCGATACTCCTAAAAACACACTGACCTATGCACGCCTCCCTTTACAGGCTGA
Source organism: Ailuropoda melanoleuca (assembly GCF_002007445.2). NCBI lineage: Eukaryota > Metazoa > Chordata > Mammalia > Carnivora > Ursidae > Ailuropoda > Ailuropoda melanoleuca. The sequence continues at coordinate 37,756,651 of NC_048231.1, forward strand.
GCGCAGGGTCGGGGCTGCTGGCGAACAGTGGGGCCCAGAGGGCTGACTTCCTGCAGGCTAGGGGCTGCTGGCGGAGGGTGCCCAGCACCGGGTGTGTCTGATGGGTGTCAGGCTTGAGTGGAGCTAGGATTCTGGCTCTGTTCAGCGCTCTAGGCATGCGCTTTCCCCCGTCCCCGTCCCCCGCCCCGGGCTCCAGTAACAGCGAAGCCCACCCAGTGTGGTGCAGCCCACAGGTGAACTCCAGCCTGGCATCATGGCGTGGGCAGGGCCTGTGCTGTCACATAGACTTGCAGCTGGTCCCCGCCACCATGGGACCCCAGGCTGCCCACGATCCGTTCAGGCCTCAGCTTCCCCCTGGAAGGACTGGACCGCCCCCATCTTGCCCCGTGGACACAGAGCCCAGGTTCTGAGAAAAATTCTGCCCAGAGAGGGGCCCAGGTCCGAGGTGGGGGGGCCGGCAAGTGGGCCCACTGTTTGCTGGAACAAGTGCACACCCCCAAGGGGCAATCTGGAGCCAACACCCTTTTGAACGGTCATTTCTGGTGTGTTTGCTGAGGGCCCAGGGAAGCGGGAGCAGAGACAGTGCCCGCTGCAGACTGTTGCATGGGAGGGGAGGGGAGTCCCAGGCGTCGCGATGAAAACCTGGCGGGAGGCCGGGCGTGGGAACTCTGACTCGGACTGGAGGTGTGGTGGGACCTGGAGCAAGAGCCCGACTTCTCAAGACCTCCGAGACCCACACCGGAGTGAGGGACGAGGGCACAGGCCGTCTCCTTCAGCCTCCGGTCCAGTGTGTAAGCCACACATGTTACCACGGGCGCACAGCCAGCAGATTGCAATCAAATATTCCTGGATTCCTGCCCACGTCCACGTTTTCTTTTAAATAAATGAAAATAAAAAGTTGCCTAGGTTTAAGAAACCTCAGAGAAGGGCGGGGCCATCCCCACAGGGGTCAGACTCCAAGGAAGGTGCAGCATGTTAATCCAGGAGAGCCCTGTGGCACAGTGTCCACGGCTGCCCACGCAGGTCTGGCTGCCTCCTCCAAGCAGCATGCCTGACTGCCCCACCCTGCAGCTACAGATCCCAGATGGTCCTCGGCCCCCCGCTTTTCTCCCCAGTGGGGTGGCGAGCTGCTTAGCTTCTTAGGGACTCTCCCATGTCAGCCAAGGCCCCCCACCCCCGCAGGCACAGTGTTGGGGGGTGGGGGTGGGGCAGCAGCCCCTGAAGTCGGTTGTCCGGTGGGGGCTACAGGTCTACCCACAGCTCTCTGGCAAGGTACAGGTGAGGTCTGCACCCACAGGAAGAGGTAAGAGCATCGTCCATCCACTCCTGCGGCCACCTGAGTGGCCACCCCCTGCCACCCAGAGCCAGTGACCTTCCCTCCTGACCGTGGCCACCCACCGCAGATGCAGCACGGACCCTGCCACCACGCAGACTGCCCAGTCCTGATGTGACCCAGCCACACGTCCACCCATACCAAGCCGTCCTTCCTTCCTCTCCGGCCCCGCCCCACCCCGTTCCTGGGCCCTTGCAGCGGCCCCCACCCGGTGGAGACGTGCACACGGAACAGGTTCCGCCGTGAGACAGTGTACGACAGGGCCATGAGGTGGGCACCTGGTCAAGGCCTCCCCCTTACCCGGCGACCGCTTCGCCGAGCTGGCCATTCCAAGCCTCGCGGCACCCAGCGGCCTACCAGACATACCGGGCAGCTCTGTCCCACCGCCCCTCAGACACTCCTCCCACCCGCCCCCCACCCCCTGCTCTGGCCAGGCCTGGGACCACAACCCCCAGGCCCTGACTGCCACCCCTCGTTGCCCCCCAGACACACCTCTGACCCCTCAGTCACAGCAGAGGCCCAGACCCACCACCGGAGCCCACCCCGTCTCTCCCCGTCTCTGCCCCCCCAGGCTCTGTCCAGTCTGCAGACCCCTCGGCTTTGCCCAGGCTGATCAACAGGGCCCTGTTTGCACCCAGCCCCTCCCTGCACATCTCAGGCTGAATTTCCTCCCCGCCCTGCCACACACAGAGCACCCTCCCAGGCTTCCATCTCCAGCCCGGGCCTCTCTCTGGTCCACCTCCTCCCTGCCCCCCCCCACGTCCAGCCATCCAGCAGCCTCTCCGCCCCACGGCCCACGGACACCTCACACTCTGTGATTCGATGCTGCCCCCTCCCTGCCCTCTGCAGTGCCCGCCCCCGAGAAGGGCACAGCTACCCTCAGTCCCCAGTCAGACTCCGAGAGGCTGTGGTGACTCTCCTTGCCCCTTGCCCCTCACAGCCAGTCACCGAGTCCTGGTGATCAGCTACTCAGAAATTTTGGACACGTCCCCTCCTCGGCCTGGTCCAGGGAGGTCCCAGACTGGGCATCCTGGGGTCTGTGGTCACCTGGGTGGTGCCACCATCGCTGCCATTGCTGCCCGTGCTGCCCCCTCCCTGGGCATCGACCCGAGCCCTGCCTGACCTCCGCCTCGGTCTCCGTATCTGTAAAGTGGGAATGTGTGCACACACGTGGGGCGCTAGGGCCGTCGTGTGGTCCGTGCCCTGCCCCAGCTCACCAGAGCCCCCGAGAGATGATGCCAGAGGCAAGTGCCGTGTGGACGTAGGGCTTCCGGGCTCCTAGGAATCTGGGGGGATTGCTTGGGGCCCAGGGCCTGTGCTTCCCCCTGAGCGAGGAGTCGACTTAGGACGCTCTGGTGTCTGGAAACAGCCCCTTAATAGAAGCACAGGGAGGATGTGGGAGTCCTTTGTGACCAGCCCAGCCCGTGCCAGGCCCTGGGTAAGAGCCACGCTCCCGGGTCGGGCGCTCAGGAAACCCTGCTCAGACTGTAAACGGGTGAAGTCACCTTGCTTTGCCCTGTTCTTGGTGAATCGAATCAGGACGTGCACCTAACCTGACGGGTGTGAGGGGGTGAGGGGGTGTTTTCCAGTTCCTTTCTGGCCCAGGGGAAGCCCCTGGAAGCATGTTCCCGCCTCCCAGAGAAGAGTGATGAGCTCAGGAGAGCAGTCCCCCCTGCCTTCCACCAGGAGCCCTCCCTGGACACTCGGGAGGCTTGAGCCCCAGGACAGAGCCCGCGGCTAGGGCCAGGGGGTGCGGGCTGTGGGGCCTCGAGGGCCTTGCTTCTGAGATGGATGGCACAGGAAGGTGTGGCAAGGATGTGCTGGTGGCCCAATGCCCTTCCCCCTCTGTCTCGGGAGAGTTGACGCAGACACGGGAGGGATGTCTGGGGACAGACGCAGAGACACCAAGGAACCGGGGAGACAACAGGTATGTTACCTGTCCCAGAGCGAGGGCGAGGACCTGGCCAGTCGGCCCTGCAGGATGCGGGGCTGCCCAAGGCACGAGGGCACCCAGGGGCTGCGCAGCCTGTGGGCGAAGAGGACAGAGCTGCTCAGCGTGGGGGTGGGGCCGCAGGCCATGGGTACAGACAGAGAGAGAGGTGTGGAACCCCCCCCACGGGCAGCAGGCCTCCTTATGGTCAGCAAGGTGTTGGGGTGCGGGTGGGGGTATGGGGGGGCCCAGCCGGTGCACCTGCCAGCTCTGGCTGCCTAAGCCCAGCGGCGGCACTGCGTCTCACCCCCGGCAGGCCTGCCCCGTGGTCTCAGCCTCAGAGAAGAGTCGTGGGGGCAGGGTCCCCACAGCTCTGGGCTCCCACCTGAAGGACCCATTGGTGAGAGATCCCAGGAGGCAAAGAGCATGGAGGGACAGCGTGACGCCAGGCCTCACCTGTGCTGGGCACTGAGATGGGCTCACGTGTCTAGACAGGGGAGGGGTGTCCTGGGGGCTGAGGGACCTGGCAGAAGTTAGGGATCCAGGTCAGGCAGGGCCCACTTGACCCTCCCGGGACCCCTTCTCCTCCAACTCTGTCCGCGGCCTGTCTGGGCCGGGCAGTGGGCGGGCTGGAGGGGAGCGGGATTGGCTGGATGGATGTGGGAGGGGACCCAGGTCTGCCCTGCCCTTCTTTGGTGCCAGTCTCTCCAGGGACATTCTGGTGGCCTCACTGGCCCCAGAGCCAGAGCGGAGATCTGAGGAGAGGATGCAGCCCTGGAAACCAGGCTTCCAAAAAACACTAGAGACACGGGTGTTGAGAGAGCAGTGTAATCCCGTTTAAAAAGATCTGTATACCGACAGCCACAAAGGGTAGGGTAGGGAAGGAAGAGTTAATGTTGCCATGGGTGGGTGGTGGGGTCCTGGGTAATCTGAAAATGTTCTTCCATACTTTCCTAGATTTGTCATATTCCCTATAGTGATGAGAAATCAGAAGAAAATTTACTAAGGATCAAATTTTGCACCCCACCCCCCAAAAAAGGACTTCAAGGGCTGACTTGACAAGTTGAGGGGGAAGCGGAGAAGCTCTCAGCCCTGGGCTGTGCCCTGCACAATGGTCGCCACTACCAGGAGCCCCTGTGTTCCCATCGGTAAGATGGGCTGTGCTTGACCCTGGTCTCCTGAGCTGGGGCCCCAGCACGCTGTGGAGGAGGGGTGGCGGGCAGGGCACTGGCTGGGTCTCTGGGTGGACGGGACTTTGAGATTCCGGCCCCAGTTTTCACCCTTGGCCAATGGCCCCAATGCTGCCGAGTGAACAGAGCAGGGCAGGACGGGCCGGTGCCCTTGGAAGCATCCAGAAACCACCAGTCTGCCCTGGGTGCCTGGACCACAGCCCATCCTGTGGGAGTCCCCATCCCAGCCCTCAGCCAGTCCCCATTCCAAAAGGCCCCTCCACAGCGGGGCTCCTGGCAGGTGAGTTTTCAGAAGAGTAGCAGGAAGTTGGGGCCTGGGAGAAACTGAGGCCCAGGGAAGGGGCAGGACTTGCCTGGAGGCCCAGCGAGTAGGGGCGTGGCTGTGACTTGGTCACACACAGGGCATTTTTGGCTGACAAGCTGCTCTTGTTCTGACACAAAGGCTCATTGCCAGCCTGAGGCTGGGGAGTGCCCCTGTCCTAGGGACGAGAAAACGGGAGTCCAGAGAGGCTAAGCAACTCTTCCAAGATCACACAGCAAGTCTGGGGGTAGGATGAGATGAGAGCCAGATCTGCTGGCCTCTCCTGGGGCCACCACCCCCTCCCGGGGCACCTGTGTGAAAGGACGGCAGTGGGGAGGGAGGGCCACCACAGCCCATAGGCCTGCCAAAGTGTTTAAGCCGAGAGACTGTGGAAGAGGGAATTACCTGCCTCCCGGTTGGCTCTCCTGGCCGGCTGCCGGCTGCCAGCAGGGCCAGTGACTGCCCCAGCGGGAGCTGGCATGGCAGAGCCACAGACCCGGGGACGACTAGTCACAGTGCTACCCCTCGCTGGGCACGCAAGGCCACCTTCCCACCCTTGCTGGCAGAAGGGCCTGGTGACTGCTGGGCAGACAGATGGACAGAGGGTTGGCCCAGGCTGCTGAAGCCGACCTGCCCTGAGTTCCCTTGTGGACAAGGGTGTCCTCAGTGGGGAACAGCAGCAGCCTGACCCTGTGCACCTCGAGATGGGCCTGGGAGGCGCCTTGGACCCTGGTGGGGGGGCGCTGGGAGGGGCAGAATGTCTGAGTGCTTCCTCTGGTGAGTGGCTGGCTCAGGAAGCAGCTGGGGAGACCAGCCTGGCCAGCTTTGAGGGGCTATGGGTCCGAGGGGATGGAGGTGAAGAAGGGGACACAGGGAGCATCTCTCATCCCGGTGGTGGAGGGGTGCTATCACCCCCCATCATACAGGCGGAAATGGCTGCGGCCACCTGTGGCTGCTTTTGACCAGTCCAGGTGGAGGGAGGGGAGGAAGGGCCTTACAGACACACCTGAGCCCCCCCACACCAGGCCCCCATCCACCTCCCCCTGCAGGAAAGGACCACGGCGCTCTCCATTCCTCTCTGATCCCCCAAACATGGCCACACTCACACCCACCATCAGGGCAGTTGTCCGTGCTCTTCCCTCTTCTGGAATGTCCTTGCTTCCCTTCCCTCAGTCCCCAGAGCCTCTTTTTTCTTGGGAGGCTCTGTTCAAATGCCACCTCTTCTGGGAAACCTTCCTTGGTTCCCGCTCACTGAAGGTTCCCTCTCTTTCCTCCACCGTCCCCATCAGATGCGACTGCCTCCTGATGCCCTTCCTCCATCACTCAGAGCCACCTGGGGCCCGGGCCTGGGCTGTTTGCCTTCTCTGTTCCCCTTGATGTCTGCGGCACCGGGTGCCACGCTGGGTATGGGGAGGAAGGGCACGTGAGCTCCAGGAGCCCTGGGGTGCTGGGAGAAAATCCTTCCCCGTTCCCCGGCGTTGACAAGGTTACTGGGTCAGGTGCACCGCGGTGGGCCGAGGGCGCCCGTCCCTGGGGGGCTGCAGTCTCTCTGGGGATGAGGGGGTGCAGGGCGGGAGGCTGATGGGGGCACGTTGGCTGAAGGAGCCACGGCCTGCCAGGTCCCAGATGCCGCGAGCCTTTGGGCCCCGATGTCCCCGCGGCTCACCCCGCTGCAGCTCACCCCCCACAGGACAGCCTGTCTCTCGCCCCGTGGCACCCGGGCCCCACCCAGCAGTCATGCTCCAGCAGCCCCAGATTGCTTGTCACTGTCCACATGCTGCAGGCAGCCTCTCATCTTGGTGACTTTGTCCCCGTGTCCCCTCTGCCCAGATCGCACTCCCTCCCGCTCCGGGTTAACTCCTCCACACCCAGGGCCTGGGGGCCCCGACACCCCGGCCTCCCCAGCTGGCCCCGGGGCAGGGATCGGTCGCTGCTCGCAGGTCCCGGGGCTCCTGCTCTCCCCTCCCCCCAGTACCCCCTGAATTACGATCTCTCCCTAGCAGCCTGAAGGCGTGCCAGGGAACCCAGACACACCATGTGTCCCCTGTGGTCAAAATTTCCCCACATGTGCCCATCCCAAGTTCCTGTCCCCCGGGACTCACTCCTGCTCTGCCCCTCCCGAGCCGGCCCCCTTGCTCACCCTGCCATCAGCCTGCCATCAGCCTGAGCCCTTCCTTCCCCCCTCAGGGCCTTGGTCCTTGCTGCTCCCTTGGCCAGGGACATTACCAACTCTTTCCAGGCCCGTCCCTCCTCTCTGTCAGGCCCCGGCCCCTGGCACAGCCTGCCCTCCCCACTCTGGCTCACTCCCAAGGGGGCAGCACCCTGCTTCCTTGCCTGCTATTCCGTGGGGCTCGCCCTCCCTGTTCACCTGCCATCCTTAGCACCCAGCCCAGCCCCTCCCCGCTAGGCTCCGAGGGCTGTGGGAAGCCCATATGGTGGCCCGCTGGACCCAGGAGCGCGTCCCCGCAGAAGGCCTGGTGCTACATGCCTTCCTCAGGAGAAGCCAAAGACAATCCCTTCAGGACCTCAGTGTCATCTCTCCCGCCTCCGAGCCGCTCCTGTGCCCCAGCCTGTGCTTGTGTTCAGCTGTCGCCCCTTCCTGCTGATCCAGGAGAGCCTTTTCTCTGCTCCTCTGGGGAGCCCACCCTGGCTGGATCTCTCCCGAGGGGCAGATGGGCATGAATGGTCAACCCACACTTCCAGAGCCTTCCGAGGGCCCACCTGCCCCGGGTGCATGCATCAGCAGGTTCGTCCAGTCTCAGATTACCCCATGAGGGAGGTGGGCACCACACCCACTTCACAGACAGGGAAACTGAGACTCATGGCAATCAAAGGAGTGGGGTCACATGGGTTCAGTGCCAGGCCAACTGCTCTTCCCCTGACGTTGAGATGACAGATTTCAATGCAAACTGCAGTGCTCTGTTGTTTTCCGCGAACCACCTCCCCTACAGCGTGCTCACGACAGGGCACCGTCATCCCCCCTCTGAGGGCCTGTGAGGGCTGCCTGCGGCCAGCCTGATGGACGCAGGGCCTGGAGCCCAAGAGGGGAGGAGACTCGAGCAGGGTCAAGGGCAGATGGGTGGGCCTGAAGCCCCGCAGGGCAGGCCAGCCAGCCTCCTGTTGGATCCTGGAGCTTCTCCCCGGAGGAAAGAGATCCGGCCCCTGCTGGCACTGCTCTGGCCTCAGACACGCCGCCTGGGGCCCCAGCCAGCCCTCAGCCGGCCTCTGTCGCAAAGGCACCAGCAGCGCCGCGTGCAGAGATGGGCACCCCAGGCCAGGTTGTCACTGTGGCCACTGCGCTGTTGTGTGAAGGTCCCGGGGACAGTCGTGTATGTGTGTGTGCGCTGATGCTTATGTCCTGGGGGAGGGGACTGTCCCGGGGCTGACCTGGGGGGCCACAGCCTGGAGGGGTCACCAGCTCAAGCTAGGGGGTGTAGGGACTCCCTGAACTCAATGCCTGCTCGAGTCCTACTCTCTTCTGGCCCCTTGACTAAGGTCACCCAGTGGGACTGTCGTCCCTGCCTTCCCCATGGCCTCTGGTGACGTGGCTATTCCACCGCTCCCTCCTGCTTCATCCCTCCTCACCTTATCAGATGGCTGCAGCCCTGCTCCTGCTTCCCCCTCTCTCTGCCAAGGCAGAACCACGTGCCAGGAGCTGGCAGCACTGTGGCCTAGTGGGCCCTCGGCGGCTGGGCAGACACAGGGGTGCCCAGGGCTGGGACATAGCAGAGTGACCCGGGCAAGTGGACAGAGTAGCTGCAAGTCTCCCCTGAGCCTTTGCATATCCTGCCCCTCCTGCTTAGCATATCCCTTCCCTGCTCCTTGGTTCTTTGGTTCACCTCCTCCAGGAAGCCCTCCCAGACTTCCAGCTGGGTCAGAAGCCCTCTTCGCTATCCTGGTCCCGGTTTTACATGCAGGTGGTGCTGTCTGGATGCAGGGGCTGTGTCTGCTCCTCCTGCTGAGGGTCCCAGAGCCTGGTGCAGGGTCAGGTACATGGCAGAGCCTGGTGGTCAGGCACTGGAGGTGCCCATGGCCCCTGGGCAGCCCTGGTTTCAGGACAGCATAGTGGCCCTGAGCTCCCAGCAGCCTTTTCAGGAAAGGCCCATCAGGAGAAGGCCTGAGGACTCCAGCCCCCAAAGAGGAACAGAGGTAAACAGCAGGGCTCTGGGGGCCCATGGAGGGCTGGTGGGGGCAAGCTGGCCCCCTCTCTCCTGGTCACTGCTGTCCCCACAGGTCCTCATCACATCTGTGTTATAGACCAAGCCCCTGGCCCTCAGTGGCCACATGACCTGAAATGTCACCTGTGAGTCGGGCCAAACCCAGGCCTCCCGACGCCCAGCATGGACAGTTGGCATGTCGGCCTCTGGGAGAGGGGGCCATCAGTGGCAGAGAATGTGGGTCCCTAGCTCGTGGCTGGCACGTGGAAAAGCACAACTATTGCTGCAACAATGACCGGGGGTGGGGTGATGCAGTGGAGGGCTCGCACTCCAGGGTGGGGAGGGAGCCCCGGGCCCACCTCCCACACCCATGGGGACGCCTGGCTGGCTTCCCAATGCTGGCTCCCTTCAGCGATCCCACTTCCGACACCCGCTCTCTTCCCAGCTCACCATGGGGACACCCTCCCTCCATCACCCGCCCGGTCCCCGTGCGCCACTCCTCACATCCCCTCCCTGCCTCTCCCTTCATGGTAGGAGCACTGGGGCCAAACCCCAGCCTGGAGAAAGCCGCCTCTGCACGGACAGTAGGAAATCACAGAGCTGTGTGACAGGCCTCACCCTCTGCCCATCCCACAGAATGACCGGGAATCTTATCACATGTCCTGTCCGTCCCCTCTCCCACCTGCCTGGAAAACGACTTCTCCCCTTTAGCTGCCTGCGCCACCTCCCTGCCCCCACCCCCAGCTCCACTCCCAGCTGCTGACCTGGCTTCCCTCTCCGCTGAGGAAACGAAGCCGGCCTGAGGGAGCTTGCACAAATGTCCCCGCCAGGTGTACCCACCTACCCGCATCTGGCCTGACACCCGGCACCGCCCGCCGGTACTACAGACGGCCCGCCAGGCAGCCGTCCGCCCACTCCAGGCGGGGCTCAGCGACTCTCCCCTTGCTCCCCAAACACCAGCCTCTCCCTCTCTTCCAGAGCCTTCTCTCTGGCATACGAGAGAGTTACGTCTCCACCTCGAGAACAACCTTCTGCTGGCCCTTCAGATCCTGCCGGTCCCTCGCTCCATGGGAAGCCGTCTGTCCCCACCCCCAGCCTGCCAGCACCCCCGAGGGAGCCAATGGCTTGGCTGGCCCCTCCCCCTCCCACAAGCACCTCCTTCTCGAAAGTCCGGAGGTGAGATCATCCTGGCAGGGGCCAGGGTGCATCCCAGAGATGTGCTGGCTGGAGCCCAGGCCTGGGGGGAAGGGCCGACTAGGTGCTGGCTGGGGAAACGTGGGCAGAAGGCGCTGAGTGCAGGCCAGATGTCTGGTCCTTTCCCTCAGGGCACCAGGCTTGGGCTTGGGGCTGTCCGTCTAGTGGCTGAGCCGGCAAGGGGAGCCGGAGGAGGCTGCCTCAGGAGGGCTGGGGCAAGCCACAGGGGCCCCGGGAAGCCCCGGAAGTCCTGGCTCTATGAGGGCTCCTTGGGCACCCCTGCCCCACCCCCTCTTTCCTAACACTGAGCTGGGCCCTGCAGGTCATCTGCTCTTATATCGGACTCCTATTCTAGACTGGGGGGCCTGGAAGGCGGGACACTGCATACCTTGGCCCCAGACCCCTCCCCCGCCCCAAGGCCATACCTGCCTTCCACCTAGAGTCTATGTTCACGGCGGTGGGGGGGGGAGTTGCCCACGGAGAGAAGGGTGGATGGAATGACCCTGGAGTTGGCCCCATAGGTGATGAGGGTCTCTCAAATTAACCTCCCGGCACCTGCCATCCGCCCTGGAGCCCTGCTGAGAGGTGCTTCCTTCCATGATCAGGTTCATGACTGCCCACCAAGGAACCCACACTGGTTCCCTAATCCGACAACCCACCGGCCGGCTCGCCACCGCAAACACACATGGACACACATTAGCTGGATCGGCGGGAGGGCCTGTTTTCTGGAATTCCGGGATCATAAAGATAATCCGAGTTGTGGGAGGCTTATCAGGACGCCTACACTGCGGGGCCTGGGCAGCCGGCCCCAGCTCTGCGCTCCCTCCATGCCCCGCCACTCCGGGCCCCTGGCTGGTCCCGCCCTCCCCTCCCCATCCCAACTACTCCCGCAAGTCTTCAGGCCCACAGGAGATGGTCCCCAGGAGGGCAGACCCCAGCTGGAAGAAATGGACTGGTGCGATGATGGGGTGGGTTTTAGCCCCAGGCCAGAAGGAGCCGGGCTTTCTGGGCTTTAGGTCCAAAGCCCAAAGGGGCACTTGTGACCGCTGTGACCTCCTCCTGGAAACAGCTCCCTGAGATCAGCCCCATTCAGTCACTCAATCACCCAGCGAGACCTACTGTGCGCCACCGGCCTGTCCTCACTGAATCCTCACCTCCCTGGGTGGGGGGTGCTGCCCATCGGCAGACAAAGGGGTCGTGGCCAAGGGCAAGGGCCCCTTTCAAGGGCACCGGGCTAGTAATGGCTACTAGTAAGCACCTCTCCCGGGATGGCCTCCCCTTCTCCAGGCAGCCCCTCCAAACGTCACCGCGGGTCCCCCAGCCCCAGCCCCCACCCCCTGCCAGGACACGGGACACAGGCAGAGCACCCCCATGCTGTCGGCCACCAGGGACAGAAGAGGGGCTGAGGACCCCAGGAGACACAGCCTCCCGTCCTGCTGCCTTCACCCGACGGCCGTCTTGTCTTCCCCATCTCAGCGAGCAGCGACTCCATCAAGACGGACGCCTCACTCTTGTCCCAGTGTGGACTCCCTGACCGGCCCACCAGCCCCAGCACCTCGGGGCCTGCGGAGGGACGGGAAAGAAGCAACTCTCAGAGGGACAGGCGGTTAACAAGCCAGACAATTCATCACGTGCCAAGATCCACGGCAGCAACGTAATCCTGGAAACAACCTTCTAATGTAGGTGCTGTTATGATGCTCACTCTGTGGATGCAGAAACTGAGAATCAGAGAGGTTCAGAAACTTGTCCAAGGCCACACAGCCAGTGACAGAGCTGGGATTCAAACCTAGGTGAGTCTACCTTCTTAATCACATACTTCATCAGGAAGGCTTTCCAGAGGAGTAGGGACTCAGATGTTCTGTGAGGATAGGAGGCTTTGAAGGGCAGGGCAGAAGAAGAAAGAACAGTCTATGGGCAGGGTCTCTGTAGTGCCTTGAAACCCAAAGGCAGAAATCAAAGTGAGGTAGTCATACACACCGTAGTAAGAATTGGCCCTTAAGACTTCCTCCACTAGGGCCAGGTTTGGAAGTGGGGCAGAGAGCCTTGGGGGACCCCACTCAGGGGGGCACTGGGCCTGCCGGGTGGGGTGGAGGAGACAAGAGGTGGAGGGTAGGCGGTCTGGAGGGAAGGGACAAGAAAACCCAGTGGTAATCCTGGAGGCATCAGATGGGTCTTAGCAAGTGGCCAGTCCCCAGGAAACCTCTTCTTGACTTGGCAGCCTGTCCTTCAACCCTCAATGAGCGCCTAATGCATGCTCACCCCTCCCAGAGCATGGGGGTGCCCTCCAGGACAAGGGGCCTGCCCAGAGCAGGTGTGCCCCAAGGGTAGCCCGAGCCTGTGGGTAAAAGGGCAGCCTCTGTGTCCCCAAGCCTACTCTCCCCCTGCAGCTCTCCCCATCTCAGGCGGAGGCCCAACACCCAGGAGTTGTCCTGGATGACCCCCCCTTCCCCCACACCCAACCCGTCAGGAGACCCCATCCGTTCTCCTCCCGAATACACCAGAACCCTCTGCCGTCCTCCATGGCCACTGCCCAGGCGGTCAGAGCTGCCATCACGACTCTCCTGGTCCCTGCCCGGCCTCCGTCCTGACCTCCCAGCTCTGACCCCTCGTTCCGCACAGACCCGGCCGCAGCATGGCTCCTCTCTCAAGCCCTCAGCAGTCCCCCCTCACCTCCCCAGCCCCCTCATCACTGTGCTCAGCCACTCTGGCCTGTCCCCATTTCTCAGAGGTCGGCTCCTTCCTCTGCACCCTGTACCCACTGTTTCCTCTACCTGGAGCTCTTTCCCCCCCACAGGGGCGTGGTGACCCTTCACCTGCTCAGGCCTGCACCCAGGGACCACCTGCTGGGGCGGGGGCCTTCCCAGGCTGTGCTGCCCCCACCCCCACCCCGCCCCACCCCCAACACACTCACCGCCCTTGGGTTTTGGGGGCACTTTTGATCTCCATAGCCCTGGTCACTGTGGTATTTATTTTTAAAAGTTTTCTGTCTCCTCTAACTAGAGGAAGTGTTTGGTCACTGCTGTATCCTCAGCGCCTACAACAGCCTCTAGCAAACAGTGGGTGCTCAATAAATACTCGTCAAGCATGCAATCGATGAGCAAATTAAATCAACAGTGACAACCCAGGGGGCCAAGGCAGTGGAGATGCCTAGGTGAGAGAAGGGGTCCCTGAGGGGGATGTGGAGGGAGGCAGGACAAGCCCCCTTGCGTGACCGGCGTGGGGAGCAGCCATGCGCGGGGCTAGAGGTGGCCTGGGTGCCACACAGGCGTTTGGATCTTCTGGGGGCCGGCGGGGATGTGGAGCTGTCAGAGGCGTGCCCTCGGCTCCGGGCTTCAGGCCGGGTGCTGGTGTGGCCAGAGGGGGGGGACGCTGGAAGGGGCACGGGAAGCTTTCTTCTCTGACGGGGCAGGTGCGGCGGGCATCCACAGGTGAGTGTGCTGCACTGTCTGGTCCAAACACAGACAGGACTCTTCCCACTGGGCGCTGTCCTGATGCTTGGGGACGCTGGGGCTTTCCTGGCCCCACAGCCCTCCAGCTCTGTGACCCTTCACGGCTGGGAGGGCAGGAGGCAGAGAATACCGGGAGGCCAGGGCTCGGCCGCTGCGTGAAGAAGACCGCCGCCCCACCTTCGCGCCCTGCCTCTACTGGCCACTCTCCCACCTGCCCCCCGGCTCTTTCCCCTGCTGGGCCCCCAGCCAGAAGCCCCCCATCCCTGCCCCCCCTCATCTCAGCAGGGCCCCCCATCTCCTACTGAGGCCAAATCCCTCCACCAGAGGCTCTGAGGGCCTCCCAGGGGGTGATTTAAAAATAATAATAATGAAAAACACTGTCCCTGAGGGCCGGGGGAGGAGGGTGGGGGCACAAGTGAGGAAGAGGCCCCCTCTCGAGTGCTGTGAGCAGAGGGGAGTGGCTGTCCCTCCTCCTTCTTCTTCTCTATTTGCCACAGTGCAGTTTCATTCAAAAGCATTTCCTGAGCACCTACTTGCGGTGCCGGTTCTAGGCACCAGGGATCAGCAGTGGCCTGCTGTTCTGGCCAGGGGTGGGGGAAGTCAGATAACAAACAGAAAAAGAAATAAAGCAACTCACTAGTCGGCTGGAGATCAGGGTGGCAGGGAAATCAAGGCAGAGAAGGGGCAGGGTGGGGGTTGATATTATAAATGGAATGAGCGGTCAGGAAAGCCCCCCCCCCGTCCCCCGACATCTGAAAAAGATGTGGGAGGAGGGAAGGCAGAAGTCATGTGGATATCTGGGGAAGAACATTCCAGGTCGAAAGGAAGAGCCTGTGCAAAGGCCCTGGGGCAGGAGCCTGTCCAATGTGTTTGAGGAATGGCAAGGAGGCCAGGAAGCTAGAGGGGAGAGTCACGGGAGAGGAGGTTGGTGGGATTTGACATTTCTGCTGAGACCGGGTGTCTGTCTCTATCTCCAGGATGTCAGGCTGGTGTTGCCCCACAGCGTCTCCAGTGAGGACAGCGGCTGCTGGCAGGGGCAAAACCACAACAAACATCAGTGATCTGAGTGCATCAAAGAGCGTAAGCCGAACACTGGGGTGTCCCTGGGCAAAAAGCTTCAATCCGAAAGGAAAAGTCAAAAACATTCAACCGAATTAAAAGTAAGAACTTGTGTCCATCAGAGGCCCATTTTGAGGGCGGGAAGCGAGCAGCCTCTGGGAGGTGATTTGCACATGCGCGAGCGACAAGGACTTGGCCCAAGAACACCCACGAGCCGGTCAGACACCCTGATGGGAAAACGCACACAAAACTTACAGAAGAGGCACTCCCAATGAGCAGTCATCCAGGGAAGTGAGGTTAGCGCCACCCCAAGAAACAGCCCCCCACCGGCTGACGATGATGCAAGGGCCGGGAGGCCTTGGAGACACAGGGACCCCGTGCTGGACTAGAGGAAGCACCCTTCCGAGCGTGGCCCCCCCTTCCTTCTGACCATGCAGCTCTGCTCTGGGGCGTACCCCCGGTCACGCAGCACGCGGCCCCCAGAGCACCTGCCCGGCAATGTCCAGCAGCTGGCCCGGGTGGTCCAGGCCGGAAGCCGCCCCCACTCCTCCAGCAGCGAAGAAAGGGACGGCAGTAACGTCACTCACACATGCTGCTCCACGACAGCCAGCTGTGGGCCACCCCACCCCCCCGACACGCAGACATGACGTTCTGGGGAAGAAAGGCCAGGCTTAAAGTGCAGGCTGGAAGACTCCGTGGACGTGAGGTTCTAGACCAGGCGAGAACGAGCTCTGTCAGTTAGGGACGCTCCTGGATGGCCAAATGACGCAGAAACAGAGAGCTGCTTGTCACAGATGCCAGGGCCCTGGAGGCCTCTGCGGAGCTGGAGGGAGCTGAGACTGGGGCGGGGTCTTGGGGCGTTCCTGGAGGGCCGGCAGCATTCATCTTGACCTGGGTGCTGGCCGTCCTAAACTTCATCTCTAAACTGCACAGATATGGATTCCTTTTCTGTATGCTGGTCACAGTTCACAACTTTGAAAAATTCTAGTTGGGGGGGAGGAAGGGGTGGACACATAGCGGGAAGAGCTCTGGTTTCCGGGGCACCTGCTCCGTCCCTGCGGTGGCTGACCCACTTTCCTACATCACAGAGGGGACGGGGCTTGCCCAAAGGCCTGCGGCAGACAAAGGGGCCGCGGCAGGAACGAAGGCAGAGGGGACCCTGTGCAGGGGGAAGCAGAGAAGCGGATTAATTTGGGGATTAGCCGTGGCGCCCCGCACGCAGCCAGCCAGCCGGGAGTCAGTCGCTAACAGCCACAAGTACTTTCGCGTCACAGGAAGAGTTGCGCAAGCTGTCAGCGGCAGGAGGGCCGAGGGAGCGAGGGCAGGGGAACACAGGACGCCAGGTCAGAGGTGGACAGACCTGGGGGAGCACGACTGTGGGCCGGCCCCTGTGGGGTACTGGGGCTGGAAAAATCGAGGGGCAGACCCAGGCTCTGCTGGAAGGGCCCTTCGGGGAGGGGGGGTGCTCGCTGGAGGGCACTCCATCGACCTGCGCTCCCCACACCCTCACCTGTTTCCCACAGTGCATCCCTGCTTCCTCGGGCCTCCCCTGGCCTTTGTGCCTCTTGGAAGGCCTGTCCGGTCTATCCTCCTTACAAACTCCTATTCATTCGTTTAAGCCTTGGCTCAAGTACCTCTGCTTCCAGGAAGCCCTCCCTGATATCCCAAGCCAGTGTCCCTGGCCTGGGATCCCTGGGAAGATGTGTTGATGGGCCTGTGTCCCCACCTACTCTAGAGGGTTGGCCTGGGTCTTACTCAGTGCCCAGGGCAGGACTCGGTACGCAGGAAGGGAATGATTCCACTGGACGGTGAGCAGCAAGCGAGTCACAAAAGCCACAGAGAAAAGGTGACAGGGAGAACAAAGAGTTTGTCACGTGGACAAGAAGGCAGCTGGAAGGGCATTCTAGGCAGGGGAATAGCACAGGCCAGGGCAGAAAGGTTTGGCAGCTTATCTGGGACTGGGAAGGCCGACTTCAGTATGGGGGGGGGTGGGCAGAGGCCGTCAGCAGAGGGGCTGGGGCAAGGGAGCCCATAAACGGCACCGCCGAGGGTCAAAGTGATAGGGTCTTTTTGTCCACTCATCACGTATCTCCTGGACCCTCCCACGAGCCAGGCTTAGTTCCAGGCCCCACAGTGGGGGTGGGATGTCGAGTACGGGATAGGGCAAAGGGCCTGCCCCCCAGGGGCTCCGTTCAGACACCCAGGCCCAGCCTTCAACGTGCAGAAATGCACTCGAGGGGCAGGAGGCGGGGCCCCGGCACAGGGTCATTCTTCTGGGGGACACCACAAGACCCCTTCAGTTGGATCACAAACGCATCTTCTCCTGCCTGGGGAACCCACCATAGTGTGGTTCAGATGCCCCAGAGTGAACCTCCACCCGGGCCCCTGCTATGGGCCAGGTCTCGGATGAGGCACAACATTCTCCCAACAGCCCTGCCAGGGCAGGGGTGGGGTTGGGGGGGGGTAATTAGGACATCCACTTCACAGGTGGGAAAACTGAGGCCAGAGACTGGATCTGTGGGGCCCCAAGCCCGTGACCTACCCCTGTCGACCAACTTCCCCTACACCCCTTGGGGCCTCTTGGTCCTGGACCCCTGGCACTAAATGCAGGACAGAGCCCTACAGGGGAAGCCCCCGCACTGGCTGGGAAGGAAGGGTCTGGCAAGGCCCTGGAGGCAGCTCTGAGAACACTAATGGGGCGAGGAGAAGACGAGGGCAGGACCCTCCCTTGTGGGATGCTATGCTGTGTCCTGGCCCCATGGGACCCCAATTCCCACCAGCTCCAAAATCCTGCATCGGCTAAAAGCCCAAGTGGCCCAGAGCAGCCCAGAAGCCTGGCCCTGGCTACTGCCGCTGGCCTTTGGGACTTGGCCCGGGGAAGCCCCGAGCCCGTGGGGCAAAGCCATGCCTGACGCCCTTAGCGTCTCAGGCAGTGGGTCTGCCCAGGTGGCTCACCTGTCCACCTGTGTCCTCCCTGTCCCCCCTGCCCAGCACACAGGGGTGGGTGCCCAAGGCCTTGGCTGGGCATGGGGAGTGAGAGAAAGAGAAAGTGAACCACAGAAGGGACCCCCCAAGGTGGTTTTGGGGTGCCCCATGAGTGCAACCTTTCTCTCAAGTCCCAGCTGAGTTAAGCGGTGTCCCCTTCTTCATAGGGACCCATCTCAGGTGCGGAGACCGGTGAGATGACAGCCAAGGTGGGGTACTGGGGAGGGCCCTGGCCTGAGCTCAGAGGCTGGAGCTCATCTGTGGCCCACAGCCAAGGGTGCTGCTCCTCGCGCCTCACCGGCCCCACCTGGACCTTGACCACGACAAGGCGGGCCTGGCTGAACATCAGATTTTGTGTCTGAGCTCCTACGACCTAAGAGACTGGACTGCTCCTCCCAGCCCAGGACATGTGTGTCCTTGCCCTGTGGGACCCACAAGAGAGGGCTGCGCTCCAGCTCAGTGGCCAGGAGATGGCCCTGCTCTGAACATCCGGTCTGGGGCCTCTGTGTGAGCCCACCTGTCTCTGGCTCCCACCTGGGCATTCCCAACTCACCCACAATGAAGGGTCAGCGGGGATGGCCCTGGGTCTTCTTCCCCTAGACCCTGGGGCATGTTCTGGAGCAAGCCTGGGGTCTGCTTGGTCCCAGACCCTCAGAGGAATATGCCTTCTGGCTACCTAGCTTGTCCGGAGGGATGCTGATTCTGGCCATGGGAGGAGGGGCAGCTGGAGCGGGGAGGTCCAGAGACCCTCTGGATCTTGGGGACTGTGCGGAAACCTCGCAGTCAGAGCTGGGCCTGCTGCCCACACGACGCCTCAGCTCAGACTCCGGAAGGAAAACACGGGAGGGGTGTTCCCGAAGTGGGGGTCAGGATGGCCGAGGGAAGTCCAGGAGGAAGTCGTGAATATTCATATCGGCTGATCCCTGGCCTGCCGCGAAGGGCGCCCGGTGCAGTCCACGATGGCTCAAAGTTTAGCACCCGGAGGCCGCGGGGGACACTCCCCGCACTCGCGGGATTCCCCCAAAATGGCTCCAAGACGAGCCCGCCTCGGCTGGCCAGCCGCGAGGACTCCATCCCCCACCCCCGCCCCCACGAGGCGGAAACTTAAAAGCTCAGAACCAGGCAACTGTCAGCTGGGGGCGGGGGGGGG
>NC_048231.1:37777053-37778025 GCF_002007445.2 Ailuropoda melanoleuca
GGCCCGGCCCCGTTAACTCTCCCGCGGCCGCGGCCCCCGCCGCTCACCGCACACCCCCCCCCTCCCGTTAACCCTTCCAGCCCCGCGCTCCCTCCCGGAGGAAGCCGAGCTCGGAATCGCAGAATCTCCTAGTCGGAGAATGTTTGAATCCGGGAATTGGGATGGGAGCCATACGGGCTTGTAGAACCCGACACTCACACGATCCGAGGGTGATGGCATTTGGGACCTCAGACTCCTCAGTCTGAGACCCCGCTGCCCTCAGATTCTGGGGTTCCGGGCCTGGCTCGCCCCTCCCGGGCCCGAGGGATTAACCCTTGCGCGCCCGGCTCACCGGCAGGGCTCCCTGCCGGGCTTGCGCAGACCCGCCCGCGCGAGGCTAGGAGACCCTCCCTACCCAGCCCCGCACAGCCGGGCAGCCCCTCCGCGCGCAAAAAAAAAAAAAAAAAAAAAAAAAANTAACCCTGCGGGCGCCGGCGACCGATGGGGACCGCGAGCGGCCCGGGCGGTATCGCACTTCCTGCGCGGAGCGGGGGGCGCGGGGCGGGCCCTCCATCGCCCGGGAGAGGCCGCTCCCGGGGGCTTTCCCCCCGTCTTTCCGTGCCACGACTGGCACTAAAGGGGGACGGGGGTCTGAGCCCAGGGACCACGCGACACACCTGGGAAGACTGATGACTGCCCATCCCGGCCCCTCGCTCCGGGCGCCGCCGCCGCGTCCGCCGGGAGCGCGCTCCGCTCCGGTCCGGGCCCCACGCCGCCTCCCCCACCGCCCCGCCGGGCGAGGGCGCAGCCCGGCCAACAGCGCCGAGCTAGGAGGCCCGGCCCGGGGGCCTCGGCCAGGCTCGGCCGCCAACTCCCCGGTTGCTCCGGCAGGCCCTCCCGGGACTCCGCTGGCCTGTTTCCTCACCTGCGAGCCAGGGTCGGGGGCAGGGGGAGGCGGACGAAGCGCTCAGCTGCCCTTCGGCACCGGCGGGC